>NC_060278.1:109227731-109280145 GCF_021613505.1 Equus quagga | reverse complement strand
CAGCATTCCGCCCAGGCCCTGCGCCCCCACCTGTGTAGCATTCCCCGAACTTGTCTGACGGAGGAAGCCCTGTACGCAGCACACAGCGTCTTACAGGAACTCGCGTTTTCAGGAAGATGGTTTCAGCAGCGCTGCAGTGACTGATGCGAGCCCAGCAGAGAGCATTGGTTTATCAGACTTGCTGTGAATGGAGCGGTGAGCATACATTGAGAGGAGGGGAAAATGTGATCTAAAACACAAGGCAGTAGATTTCAAAGGATAGTCTGCAGCCTTGTCACTCGGAGTGTGGTCCCCAGACCAGCAGCATCGACACCCCTAAGGAGCTTGTTAAAAATGCAGAGCCTCAGAGCACACCCCACGCCTACCTTACGTGCGGGCACCTGCATCTTGACCGACTCCCCCTTCGCTCCACCTCTGTCCTCGGGGCATCTGCTTCAGAATCCTAGGGAGGCTCCTGAACGATGCAGAGTCCTGGGTTCTGCCTGAGGCCTGCTGACGTGGAGCTTGGAGAATGGGGCCTGGGACCTGGCCTTGTAACAATGTCTTGGGGTGACGTTCACGCACACTAGCGTTTGAGAACCACTGGCCTGTCCCACAGGCAACAAGCAGCTCCTGGGAGCCTCCTAAAAATGCTACTTCCTGGGCCGCCCCTGGATCTACTGAGTCTGGGCGTCTAGGGGCCGAGCCTGGGAATCAGCACGAGGATGATGGTGAAACGGACACAGCTGCCCTGAGGCGGGACTCCAGCCAGCTCTGCTCTGCCCAGCATCCTGGGGCTATGCCCACTGGGAGGAGGAGCTGTGATCTCCGCCCCTGGATCAAGAGCCCTAGAGAAAAGTGTGCTTTTGTTTCTAGGAGAGATTAAGAAAATGCATTTGGGAGGGTAGCCTATGAGTGGCTGTTTGCTCTCGACACCTGTAAACTGTTGACTGTAATTGGACCACAGATGTTCCCTGAGCCTGATAGCTTTCTCTCCTCCGGCCATGGAGGGGAGTCTGGGGAGGGGTTCTTCTCTAGAAGGAAATCGAATGATTGTATTGGGGCTGCATTTCCTTGCCTTCCTCTGATTTAATCTGTTTTTCTACATTTATCATTATTATTTTCGACACTTCAGTGTTAGACAAAAAGCTGTTTTGTAAAGAAACCAGGGGGATGTTAGCAAAAGGTGTGTTCATAGAATCAAACAGAATCTTTGTGGGCAAATGAAGGTATTCAAAGTCCTGCAGAAATGGATGAAATCCTCTTGAGCCCCCCAGCTCAAGGAGACCTCCCAGTGTGGAACAGAGAAGAGCAATCTCACAGGAGAAAGCAGGAGAGAGGTAAGACAGGCTGGCACAGGTCGCTCTGTGCTCAGGTCCAGCGATGCTCACCCACAAAGCGGATGGACCCTGGGGAGCAAGAGGAGAGTGGCGTTAGTGCCACTGTCTTCGTTTTCACCAGCATCAGCTTTGTCTTTAACGTCTATTGATATCCGGTGTGTGCCAGGCGCTGTGTGGAAGGTCTGCGAGTCATCATCTCCCATAATCCTCACACACAAAAGAGGTGATGTCCGCACGTTCCACAGACAGAAAACGGACCTGGAGATGTGGAACAGCCTGCCCGGGGCATGAGCTGGTGTGTGGCCAGGCACTCGGCGGTGTGACCCACCGCCTGGGCTCTGCTAGTGAGGGAAGCCGTGTCCTGGCAGCAGCGGTGGGGAGGGACCTCTCAGGGGCCGGGGGTTCCATTCTGTGCTGGTGCCTGCTCATGTGTTTCCTGTCTGCCCTTAGGAAGGGGGGCTGCAGTGGTGGGAGTGGGGAGACGTGTCACAGGATGCCAGTAACAGAGCCTCATTCACGACCTTGCGTGGTGTCCGACTTGTCATTTGCTGGTTTTTAGAAGCAGCTTGACAAGAGGAGAAAAGGAGGTCAGGGTGAGCTCGGCTGACGTGGGCAGACTAGTGCGCGTCAGGGAGCACACACAGTGCACCGTTACCCCTCATCCCCTGGACGGCGAGGACCCCTGACTCCCAGGAGCACAGCACTGCCCACACCCCTGCTCCCTGGGTCCTCCTAATGTGGGATGGAGCTCTGCCCATCCATGTCTGGGATGCCCCGTATCCCTGTGCCATCAGGATGGGAGCAGAGAATTGATTATTTTCCTTTTACTTTCTTTTTTCTTGTTGTTCTTCCCCCAAAGCATCTCTCAAGTCCATCCCCTCCCCTCCAGCTACCCATCGGAGCCCCGTCATCTCTCACCTGGATCCCTGCGCAGCCTCACTCCTCTCCCTGCAAACCCGGCCCCACAGGGACCACTGAAACTTGCATCAGAGAACATCACGTGATGCCCTGCTTCAAGCCCTCAGGCTGGACCCTCTCGGAACCTCGATGCTCTCTCTATGGCCCACAGGTCCTGTGCCATCTGGCCCCTCCGCCCCCTCCCCCTCGCTCTGCCCTTGCTATCTGGAGCATTCTGCCCCAGGTCTAGGCAAGGCCGACTGCTGCTCAGAGATGCCCTGCAGGGCCCCCAGCAAGGCTGCTCGCCCACCTCTCCTCAGCCAGGACCTTTCACACCTATCACATCCCTCTGGTTCTGTCTGTCTGATGTCTGCAGTACAACAGGGGCCTCTCTGCCCGGCCCCCTGCCCTCTCCCCAGCTCCCGGATGGTGCCGGCCCAGGCTCAGCAAACATCTGAAGAAATGAATGTCTGAGTGGATGACTGGGAAAGCTGGGAGAGAAGGTGCAGTCTCCTGGGACTTAACCTTGGGGGAGTGGGGAGGGGTCCGTGATGCCACGCTGCCTGAACTCCTGCCCCACGCCTGGGAAGAAGGAATACCGGTGGTTTTTCTTCTTTCTTCTGTGAACTCTGGGGCAGAATGAGAGCCAGGGCCGGGGGGAGGGTGGTTCAGCTGAATGTGGCAACGACAAGGGGTTAGGAAGACATTAGGGGGGAGTGGAAGGAGGATGATAAAATGCATGTCGGGGAAGAGGAACCGATTAAACAGTCAACTAGATAATATTAGATTTAGAGGGAGGGAGAAAATGGAGATGTTGGAAATATGAGTAGACTGAGTGGCAATAAAATAGGAGAGAGACCAAGAAAATGGGGAAAAAGTAGAAATGGACTTTCTGAGTTAAAGCATCCGCCTGGGACTGGAGACTGCGCAGCCGGGACGCCCCTTTGGCTCAGCTGCTCAGGCATCCCGGAGGAATCGGGTTTCACCCGTAGGCTCACTGGTTGGATGCTTTCAAATTCCATTTAACCCGGTTTGATCATCGAATTTTGGGGGATTGCTGCCGGTCACCTCCAGAGCACAAGCCCCTGCCAGCTGGACTCCTTGGGGGTGGGGCAGGGTTCCCCGCCCAGCCCCAGTCTGCTCAAGTGCAGCCAAGACAAGTGTCCTGTCCTCAAGAAGCAAGCCCTCCGTTCACCTTCACGAGCTGGGGCCCCACTTTGCTTTCTGGGTCTGTGGTTGAAGCTTCACGGAGAAGAAGCTGCAGAGGCAGACGGACGACAGAGGGATTCTGGGGATGGCTGCAGGGGCCTCAAGGCCGCTGGGCAATATGTGTGAAACGGGGAAGAGCTCTGATGGAAGGAAGTGAGGGACGTGCAGATGTGGTCACCCACCTACTCCGCAGGCGACCAGCTCTCAGCCCAAATTCCTAGAGCCGATCCCTCAGAGCAAGATTCCTCCCACAGGAAATGGACCAGAACTGGATCTCAGGCTGCACACAGCAGAGGTGAGCGCTGGGTGGTGTGGAGACGGGTGCTGGGGCATCAGAGGATGCGATGGGAGGTGCAAAGTAAACCAGTAGGTCAAGACCCTTCTCTGCCCCAACAACTGCAGAAAGGAGGGGCCCCCAGGGTCCCGTGCAGGGCGCCAGCAGAAGGCCGAGTGCTGTGCAGCAGCTGATGGCTGCGTTGCCGGGCAGGCCGGGTGAGAATGAGCAGCATCTCTGACATCCGGGCAGCTCTGTCATTTCCTGAGCCCTTTCTCAGGCATCACCCCATCCACTTGCTGCCACCTCATTTTGCAGATGAGGAAACTAAGGCTCAGACACGGGAAACGGCCCAGTGGGAGTTAGGCAGCTCATTGGAAACAGAACAGGGAGACCACAGAAGTCTGCTCATAGCCCAGGGGTCCTCCCCAGGGAGGCATTTTAGCTCCACAGCTATAACGCAGAAAGTGGCTTCTTCTGGAGTATTCCCAAACTAAGAAGAAGAAGAGCAGAAACTGGAGAGCTAACCTAGATCACGGTTGTTTTCCACGGACTCTACGGTCTCAGGACCCAGGACCACGGATGCCCGCCTTCTAAACCAAAGAGGAGGAGGGCCTGTTTGATCCACCAACCAGTGTCTTCCCTTAGCGAGCTTGGGCTGGTGTGCACAGGTGGACGAGACGGCAGGGCTTAGGCTGGGAGAAATTGTGCCCCGTCCAGGCCCATGTGTCCGTCGGGGCTGGCTCCTCCGAATTCATTGACCCCTCAGGACTCCGATGATGCACAGGTGCTACACGATGTCCAGGGGTGCCGCTGGGGACAAGAGACTGGCCCCTGTCTCCGTGGACCACACCATCCGGAGGGGAGTTAGAATACAGACCCTGGGCGAGGAAGTGGGAAGCTCAGCGAGGCGTGCGTGGCAACAACGCCTTATACTTTCACACCTGGTGTTTCAAGTGCTCCTCACAACCTCCCTGTTAGAAAAGTGGGACTTGCAGTGTCAGCCTCAATTTACAGGTGAGAAAATGCACACACTTTCAGCTCCAGGACTAGGAAACAGGTGCCGCTCTCTTCCCAGAACACCTGGATTCAGGATTCCAGGGGCCTGCGGGGTGTCTGTTGTTCTAGGCTGGAGCCGCCTGCTCAGCCAGGCTGCCCGTCAGCTCCCATCCGAAGTCTGCAGTCTCTGTTTACTGTGAATATAGATGTCCCTGGGGGGTGGGGGTGGGGGTGGGGGCGGGTTATTCCACTTAAAAAAAATTAGACTTTATATTTTAGAGCCGTTTTAAGTTTGAGGAACGATTGAGCAGACAGTGCGGAGAGTTCCCAGATACCCATTGCTTCCGATCCTCCTGCCCAACCTGCAGCTGCCCTGTTACTGACGCAGCGGTTAGTGTGCTACATTGTTACAATCGACCAATCAATGCTGATACATTATTATTAAGGAAAGTCCGTAATTTATGTTCCGGTTCCTCTGTGTTGTGAGCTTCTGTGGGTTTTGACAAACGTATCCACTATCACAGGGTCATACTGCATACAGTCACTGCCCTAGAAATCCCTTGTGCTCCACCCGTTCATCCCTCGGCCTTTGCCCTGCCGTCTGCCCCTGGCAACCACTGATCTTTTTACTGTCTGTATAGTTTTGCCTTTTCTAGAATGTCATGCAGATGGAATCATACAGTGTGTAGACTTTTCAGATTGCCTTGTTTCACTGAACAGTATGCATTTACGTTTCCTCCGTGTCTTTTTATCACTGAATAATACTCCATTGTGTGGATGGGCCACAGTTTATTTATCCATTCACCCAGTTAAGGACATCTTACTTGCTTCCAATCTCTCTGGGTTTTTAAGTAGCAAAGACTGAAGGTCCTCCTTTCCCACCATCCCCCTAAATGAATCTCAGATGTCCCAGTGGTTTCTGTCTGGATTTATGTGGTCCTATGATCCCAACTGCGCAGCCTCTGCTCCCAGCTTTATCAGATGGGTTGCGTTACTACCTCCGGCTTTTGGCCATGAGCTTGGGGGTGAGGCTGGGAGGTGGTGTGCTCATGACACCCCCATCCCATCGCTGCTACCTCCATGACAATAACCTGCCTGCCCTGGGTGAGCCACACTGCCCTGGAGCCTGCTGGTGACACCCATTGTCTCCTGACACCTTCCACAGCACAGACTTTTAGATGCCAGTTAACAAAGTTGTCTTCACTCTCTCCCACTTAAATACTTAGGATTCGGGAACTGGCAAGGATGAAGCACTCTGCATTTATAAATAGTCTCCTTCTTTTTGGGATTTCAATGACTATTATGATTGTCCTCTCTTTCATTTATAAATTATTGCTGGGGAAGGCACATTCTCAACAAATACTCATTGCTCTTAAGAGATAATGATCTTCGCGCCATGGCCTTCCCTACCCAGGAGCCAATTTACTGCACTTGAAATTCAGTGTTCAGAGGAATATTGTGAAAGTGCCGGAGAGATAACGCAGCTAGGAGAGGGTTGGTGTCGCTGGTGGGCCGCTCCGACTCTCACAGTCAGGAAGCTTCTGGTGCAGATTGAACCAAGGAAAGAAGAGCCCCCTTCCCTACGGACCCTGTTCCAGGACTGGAGACTGAGCGCTTTCGATGCTTGGTCTGTCTACTCTCACGCCCGTTGTCTGAGGTGGGGTCCGTTGTCATCTCCATTTGCTCGAAGGAGACGAAACTTATAGGAGAAGCAGTGGCCCTCCCTGGGGGAGGTTAAAGATGGCAGCAGATTCTTTCTGCTCTTCCCCCTGAGAGCTGAAGCTGGATCCCCTCCCCTGAATCCGGGCTGGCCCTCACAACCTGCTTGGCCAAATGTGAGAGAACTGAGTTTTGGGTCCTCCAAGACTAGCTCATGAGAAGCCTTGCAGCTCCCACAGGGCTTCTTGGAACACAGTCTCTGGGACCCCGAGCTGCCATATACGATGTCCAACCCCCCTGAGGCTGCCATGCTGGAGTGGCCACATGTAGGGCCCCTTCCAGCTGTGCTGACCACAGCGCCCACCTTGTGAATGAAGCTGTCCAGGCCCCTCCAGACCAGCCTGACCACCAGCTGAGAACCACGGGGTGACCTCCACTGACATCACATGGAGCAGAAGCATCATCCAGCTGGATCCTGTCCGAATTCCTAACCCACGAAACTGAGAGATACAATCAGAGGGGGGGCGGAGTTTCAGACACTAAGTGATGGGGTGATTTGTTATACAGCAACAGATAGCTACCTGTTACACTGCCCGGCTTCAGAGGCAGAGTGGACGCAGACCCAACTACTTGTCAAGCCTGCTCACTCAGCTACCATGTTAAAGTCACAGGAGGGAAACTCATTCTTGCCTCCATGGTGCCCTGGATGCTGCTGAGCTCACAGCTGTCCTGGGCAGCCATTGGTGCTGTGGGATGGGAGGAAGTGCCTGTTTGTCCCAGTGCCCACAGGGAACACACTTTCCAAGGCAACTGATTTGCTCAAAATCTAGTTGATTTAGCTGTAAACACAGAAGTTAGACCCTGGAAACCCCAGCCACGTCCCTAGTGAGGTTTGCTTCTCTCACGCAGCTGCAAGGACGTTGCCCTCCCCAGGAGGCCCCACTCAGCGTGCCAGCCCTTTCCACGCCCCTTTCACACATGGAATGTGCTGTTCTGCTCACACCCTCGTTTGCAGGAGACGAGCAAGACAGGAATCGTGTCTCTCATCTCTTGTTTTCTCCAACCCCAGAAGGAGGCAGGGCGAGGGGGACGGGGAAAAGACAAAAAAAAAAAAAGAGTGAAACCGTCCATTTCAAGAGACTAAATACAGGTTAAGTGTCCTTCCTGGGGACTCTGCCCTGTGTTTTCCTGAAGACTGAGCAGGCCTGGATGAGGCGCAGGGGTCCTGGGAGATGTGGGTCGGCTGCGCATGTGTTGGGCTGGTATGATTGAGCGAAGGCAACAGGGGGACATTTGTGCCCGTCATTGCTCCCAGCATAGACAGAGCACCCCGAGAGGAAAGGATGTTGGGGAAAAAAGGGTATAAACCGTCTCTGAAATGGTAAATGTGGGAACCAAGCCAGGGATGGGCCTCTGTCATCTAAAACTCCCTGGTTCCCAGACTGGAGCGTCTGCTGAGGGACGACTGCATGGGAGGGCGGCCTCTGTGAGGCTCGCTCTCTGAGAGTTGGTTGCACAGAGGACCCACAAAGCAAGACCGAGGAGCGAGAGCACAGCCAAGGAAAAACAACCCTCCACAGCTCGCGCTCGGGGAGGGCGTTTATCCCCCGAGCAGCGGGCAGGGTGCCCCGCCCAGGCTGGCCCTGCTCCATGAGCTCGTCCTGCAAATGGTATTTGGGATGGGGGTTGGCTACATGCAGGCCCAGAGCCTGAAACAGCTGAGACGTCACTAGAGTCCAGGCCAGGGTAAGTGGTGGCCCCAAGTGGGCTCTGCACTGAGTGTGTCACCCCAGCCAGGTCACATCCTGAAAGCGCAGCAAGTGGTGGAGAGCCAGAGGAGCGGCATGGCTGTAGGGGACACGCTGCTTGTCCAGGAGGCGGGAAGGTGCAGGGGCTGGTTTCGAAAGGATGGTTGAGGAGGGCTGTCTCCACGGCAGTGGACACCTTGGAGTCCCATGGTCCATTGTCTAGACTGCCCTCTGGTCTCATGTGCAGCCGGGGTGGGCTGTTCCCATGTGAGCCGGCAGCTGCCCACCTCAAGCCTGGAGGTGCCTCCTTCTGCCTCCAGGACACCCCTCAGCCCTGCACAGGCTGAACCCACGGTGTCTGTGTGGAAGGGGGTTTGGGGGGTACAGACCACTCCCTGGGGCCCACCTACAACCAGCAGTGGGCAGGAGTTGGTGAGTATGTACCCCTGGCTCCTACCCTCAGTAAAACAAATCTCTCGAGTTGTCAGAGGACACAGTGGTGTGATTTTGGGGGCAAATGTATCCTTTAAACACGAACAGGAAGTGGCACCTTTCTGAGCATGTTCCATGTGGTCTGAGAGGCCCCGTGAGCCGGGGCTCCAGGTGCCCAGTCAGTAACCAGGTCAATAGTGGACTCTCCATCTTCGCCATCTCTCTACTCCTGAGAGCATCTTTGTTTTTTTAATGAATGCAAATTCATTCATTTATTTTTTTTTTATTGTGGTAAAAAAGAGTTAACATGAGATCTGTCCTCTAAACCAATTTTTAAGTGCACAATACAGTATTGTTAGCTATGGGTACCGTGTCGTACAGCAGATCTACAGAACTTATTCAAACTTTATACTGTTCAACAAGAAATCCCCATTCCCCCCTCCCCCAGGCCCTGGGAACCACCCTTCGATTCTCTGTTTCTGTGCGTTTGACTATTTTAGATTCCTCACGTAAGTGGAATCATGAAGTGTTGGTCCTTCTGCGACCAGCTTGTTTCACTCAGCCTAGTGCCCTCCAGACTCATCTGTGCTATTGCAAACAGCAGGCTTTCCTTCCTTTTTAAGGCTGAATAATATTCCATTGTTTGTATATACCACATTTTGTTTATCCATCCATCCATTGATGGGCGTTTGGGTTGTTTCCACCTTGTGGCTGTTGTGGATAGTGCTGCGATGAACGTGGTCGTGCATCCACATTCTTCTCAAGTGCACACGGAACCTTCTCCAAGATAGACCACATGTTAGGTCACAAAACAAGTCTCAACAAATTTAAGAAGACTGAGATCATATCAAGTATGTTTTCTGATCATAACTGAATGAACCTAGAAATAAAATAGCAGAAAGAATACTGGGAAGTTCACAAATATGTGGAAATTAAGCAACACACTCTTGAGCAACCAAGGGGTCCAAGAAGAAATCAAAAAGGGTTTTAGAAATGTCTTGAGGGAAATGAAAACAGCACAACATAAAGTTTATGGGATGAAGCCAAAGCAGTCCTGAGAGGGAAGTTTATATTAAATACCTGCATTAAAAAGGAGAAAGATCTCAATAAACACCTGACCGTACACCTCCAGGAACTAGAAATGGGACAAACTAAGCCCAAAGTTAGCAGACGGAAGGAAATAGTAAAGATTAGAGCAGAAATAAATGAAATAGAGAATTAAAAAAATCAACAAAACTGAGAGTTGTTTTTTTGGAAAGATAAACAAAATTGACAAAACTTTAGCTAGACCAACTAAGAAAAAGCTAAGAAAAATAGAGAAGTCTCAAGTAAATAAAATTAGAAATGAAAGAGGAGACATTACAACTGATTCCAAGAAATACAGTGGGTCATAAGAGATGACTATGAACAATTGCACATCAACAAACTGGACAACCTAGGAGACGAGTGAATTCCTAGAAACATGCAACTCACCAGGACTGAATCAGGAAGAAACAGAAAACTTGAACAGACCAATAATGATTAAGGGCATTGAATCAGGAATCAAAAATCTCCCAGCAAAGAAAAGCCCAGGACCAGATGGCTCCACTGGTGAATTCTACCAAACAGTTAGGGAAGAATCAATGTGAGTCCTTCTCAAACTTTTCCAAAAAATTGAAGAACACAGGACACTTCCAAGTTCATTTTATGAGGCCATCATGACCCTGATACCAGAGCAACCAGGCAAGAAAAACAGACTAAAGTTGTCCAAATTGGAAAGGAAAATTATCTCTGTTGGCAGATGACATGATTTCATATGTAGAAAACCCTAAAGACTCCACAAAAAACCCTGTTAGAATTAATAATTCAGTAACGTAGCAGGATGAAAACTCACCATACAGAAGGCAGTTGAGGTCGTCTTTCAATCAACTGTCTGCATCCCGGTCCTGGCTCGGGCTCTGCTTTCAGAGAATCCAGCCGAGTCCAGAGGACCCGAGACACGGTCCACGTGGATTTTCAGGCGGGATCTCTTCCTGGAAGCTCCCCTGCAGCAGGAGAGCCTGGCCCTGTGTCTTGCCCAAACACAGCACTAAACTCTGCAAAGCCACGTGCTCTGGCTGCCCTGAAAGTCACTGAAAGTACAGGATTTGGGCAGAGGGTGAGCAGAAAGTTTTAAACACATCTCTAGAAGATGAAAACCAAGTCTGGTTTTCAAACCACGCAACTGACTTTGGGCTTTTTATCTTCCAGCATTATCTGAATCAGGGAAAGCTTCATGCAAAGGAAGACACGGGGCCTCCAACCCAGCGGGCCTTTTTCCCTGTAATCAGAAACCCAAGTATTTTCTGAGCTTCGACTGTTTTCCTCAGGTCTAGAACAAAGTCAGGACCCGGGCCACCCATGATACGAAATTCAACGGCAGCCCTGCCACCTCCAGCGCCACGTGTTTGCACAGCTTTCTACATAATTGTGTATTCATTTACATAGATTTTCCTGTTGTGTTCAAAATGCCATTGACTCTGGCTATGTAAAATAAAGTAAAATTAATAGTTCAACGTAAGTCAAGTGTATTCATGCACATTATTCAGGGCCATTGAGAGAGGGGAGTCAGTGGCAGCCAGCTGGGCCAAGGGCTCAGCCGTCTGTCCTGCTCTCTGAATCCAGCGCAGGAGCTGGGAGAGCTGGGAATAAAGATCAGCTAGAGGAATATCTGGTTGCCTCTAAAGCAGGAAAAGGTGTCTTGGTGGTGATGGTGGTGGTGTGGGGGGTGGTTTGCTGAAAATGCTGGGACCAAGAGGTGACACACAGTTGCAAAGAAAAGTCCACGGAGAAAAACTGCATTCCCCTTTTCATTTAAAAATGATGCATTTCTCCCACATAATCGGATCTCTCTGCATTCTGACAACCTGAGAGATCAGTTTACAAAGTATAGCACTTGAAGGCTGCAAGGAAATTTAAACAATGGCAGGAAGGGGTGGGGAGACCAATTCTTGGGACTTGGGTTCTAAGTTGTATTATCAGGATATTGTTTTTCAATCAGAAGAGGGTGAATCCCAACTCATACTGGCTTATGTTTAAAAAAAAAATAGAAGAATATATATTTGCTCAGGTAACCCAAAAGCTGACATACATTGGCTTCAGGCATGGCTGAATCCAGGTGCTGAGTTGATTTCTCCTGACCTCTGGACTTTGTCCCCTTCCATATGGCACATACTAGCTTCATTCTGAACGCATCTTCCTCCTCCGCATAGGAAGAGGGCCACTAGCAGCTCGGCGTTCACGGCTGCCTTCTAGGTGACCTCAGTGGCAGCAGAAACGACCTTATTTAGTCGTCTCAGCAACAGTCCTGGAATGAGTCTCGTTGGACCAACCTGGTTGTTGCAGATTTCTGAGCTGTCACTGTGTCAGGAGGCTCAATGCTGGCTGGCCGGGTCAGGGTCACATGACCACAGTGGAGACAGGCGTGGAGTGGATCAACCTGGACCTCCCTGATGAGAGAGTGGAATCCTCTGGTGAAGACTGGGGGGCTGTTCCCAGAGCAAGGGGGTGGAAGCTGGCACGACGGAAACCTCGTAGATCCTGAAACAGTCGCACGAGTCGAGGTCTCCGGCCGGGGCCTGGTGTCCGGCCCTCCCAGGCCAGGGCCCTCTTTACTTTGAGGTGTGTCATCTGGGCGTGTGCCTCTCGGAGGGGTTTCCTGAAATGGGGCTGTTGTCAAAAGGTCCATATATTTGTAATATTCCTTCATGTCCATTTTGCTTTTTTTAGATGCAGCCTTAAAAGAAATCAAAAAATAAAAGGTTTGCTCTAAGCGGGCAGCTTGTGTCTTTGGCCGGAACCTCTCGAATTATTTGGGCCGGCTGCACCGAGGGCCCTTTGGGCGACTCCAGACCACCAGGGCAGCGTGGAGGTGTGCCTCAGCCCCCGGCCCTGCTCTGGGGCGGCCCTGCCTCCATCTCCTCACCTGTGCAGAGTGAGGTGCCTTCTGCTCCGGCCACTGGACAGAACCTGCAGGAGGCGGCGCGACGCAGCGACACTTCTAAATCAGTACGCAAATGACGGCGGCGACGTTTCACCTTCACAGGGTGCAGCTCCCACAGAGCCAGGGTGAGCAGCAAAATTGAAACTAAATGGAATTTCAGGGGTGACGGTGGCAGCTGCTGAGGGTGGCGAGGTGGCCTTTGTGGCATAGATTCATATGCATTACAAAAAGTATCGCGGAATCTGAAGAGCTTGGTGCGGGTCCGGGGTCGAGCAGGCACAGGATTCGTTTACCCAGCATGCTTCAGTAAACTTTCAATCTCTTTACAGGTATGCATGACAAACGGCCTTGAACGTATGAGCTATTGGTTCTGCTATAAATGAAATTAATAATGTGAGGTGGAGGAGGTGTGGTGATAACGCCTCACTGAAGCCAGCCGAGCTCGGGGACCAGCAACCAGCCTGCAAGTGGGGGAGTACTCTGACCACTGCGGCGCAGCGTGACTGACCCAGACACCCCGCCGGCTGTCTAAACAGGAGGAAGAGGTGCTGTCTTGCACAGAGATTAGCACATAAATAAATCCCCAGGGAAAGGAAGATTGTAAAACAAAATCGCATCCGTCCATCGCAGGGCTTCTGAGGGTCCTCACTGCCCAGCCTTCTGGCCAAGGAAGCTGGCACAAGACCAGGAGGTGGCCCTTTATTTACAGATGAGGAAACCGAGGTGCGATCTCATTAGGCAGATGCCCCGTTTGTCGGAGTTGATGACGAGACCAGTTGGTGATGCTCAGTCTCAGGCGACAGTCATGACAAAGCCACCTCCTATGCTTCTGGCAGCAGTTACGAAAGGTGCTCAGACCTTGGTGCACCGCAGCTGGTGAGCGTCCTGAGATGTGGGACCCGCTTCAGTCTCATGCATTGTTGCAGACCTGTCCCCAGTCGTTCATCATTGCAGACAGCTCTGTGGTTGGTACTCGCTCCGTGACTGGATGAAGGTGTGTCATTGTCTGTCCTTCCTTGGCAGCACACAGATCCTTCCTGAGACATTTGTAAATAATCATCCCACAACTCAGGGCAGTGGGTGTCATTGTGACTATCACTGCCCCTCACGGATGGAGCCAGTGACACCTGGGGAGACGGGCAGGTCTCTCCGGCCAGCTCATGGCAGCTGGGGCTCCCCCCGCCTGACACTCTGTGCTCACCGCGCTCAGAAGATTTGCAGAAAATTCTTCACAGGGAGGAGAGTGGGCATTGGCAAGGGTGACGCTTGCTTTCCCGAAACTCACAAACACACACACACTGTTCTGTGTTCTCTGCAGGTGTTTTCTCCCCAATCATCAAAATATGAAACCTGAATAATTCACCCCAAACTCATATCCAATAATGTAAAAGCTCACCGAGATTGACAGGGCTGGAACGTGAGTAGCGGGTCTGCCAGCCTCTGGATTTCCCATCGCTCTGGGCAAACACAAATTAGGAAGAACAGAAAGCACACGGGAGGCCCAGGCCCGGCTCTCTTTCCCGTGTATTTGTCGGGGGCCAGGGCTTCATAATTATTGAAATAAAGCAACGGTTTGAAAGTGATGTCAAGTAGCTGGCAGCGTAATGACTCGGCGGCACGGTGAGCTCTCAAACAATTGAGCTGTGGGTGCCGTCCCTGCGGGGCCTCTGTGTTGGCAGCTACTGGAAGCTGATCTCTGTCAGACCAGTTAAGGGGCAGCATCTAATTGGGAACGATGTGCCTTTTACGAGCATTCAAAGACCCTCGGACAGGGTGGAACTGGGCCCGACTTTCAGCTTCCTCTTTGGAACGCAGTGACCTATTCACCTGGTGACAAAGTTGCTGAGGCCCAGTCACAGTGAGCGGACCTGGTGCAGCCTGGCCTGGCTGGGTTGGCCCAGGTTTGGCTTGGGTTGGCCTGGTTGATCTCTTTGGACCTGGGTTGATGTCTGTTGACCTGCCTTGGCCTGGCTTGGACTTGGTTTGGCCTGGCTTGGCCTGGTTGGTCTCTATGGACCTGGGTTGACCTCTGTTGATCTGCTCTTGCCTGGGTTGACCTGGGTTGGCCTGTGTTTGGCCTGAGTTTGGCTGTTCACCCCAGGCCCAGCCTCCCTTGAGGAGGCCTCTTGGAAGATGAGCCCTTCTCCTTGGAAGGGTTGCCTTGGGGCTACACACCCTTCTCTGAACACACCTGGAACAGCTTCTGGGGTGGGCATGGGAGATGTCAGGGGCTCCAGCAGGGCGATTGGGATGAATGTGAATCCAAGGGCCGTGAGTGCAAGGCTAAGAGTCAGGAATGAGTCTGGGGGAGGCCCAGGCGGAGCCCAGGGTGCAAATGTGAGGCAGCCCTCCCTCTTGGGGCCATGCAAGTGCAGGGACGGCCGCTGAGAGGCGTGCATCCTTACGCGCCTGGCTTGCTCCAGCCTGCTGACACCTGCCTCAGAGCTAGTGGGGAGGGGGAGGGTCTCCCCGAGGGGCCAGCAGGATGTGCAGCTCCTCCGCCCCCAACGCTGTTGCCCTCTCATGAGGCGAGGAGGTTCTGGGTGCGGGCAGGAGCCGAGCTATAACCCCGCTCACCAGAGACCGCTGTGCTCACCTGCTCACTTGGTGGGGTGCCCACAGAGCCAGTTACTCTCAGCATCAGAGGGATAGCTTCCCATCTAGACTTGGTCCATGTAGGTTGGACAAGGCAATCCAAGTTCTTGCAGTTGTGACACTGAGGGCCTCAATGCACGTGTTGTCCACAGGGCTGGAGGAAAGTAGGTGCCATTCTGGAGATTTCCAGAGAGGCTAAGGCATGGGTTCAATTCCCTACTCCTTGGCTTACTGGCTGTGTGACCTTGAGCAAGTGAGCGAACCTCTCTGAGCTCACCTTCTGTTCTGTAAACAAATAATGATGCTTCCCGTGCAGGCAGATGGTGAGGAATGGGGAGTTTGTACATATAAGACAGTGGTGCATTTGCCCCCAGGAACACTGGGAAATGTGTGGAGACATTTTTGTTGTCACAAGTGGGCAGGGGTGGGGGTAGGGAAGGAGGAGTCCATTGATATCTCATGGGTAAAGGCCAGGGATGCTGCTAAACATCCTACAGTGCTCAGAACAGCCCCACCTCAGAGACTCATTGGGCCCCAAGTGCCGATAGTGGCCAGGTTGGGACACTGGTGACCAGCACCCACATTCAGGGTGTCGCCCACAGTGGGCAGTGGTGACTAGGGCTGGAATGACTTCCTAACCTCCAGCTAAAGCCAAGGGTGATGGGACACCTGTCCAGAGGGAGGCAGCATTCCTTCGTGACCCCTGAAACTGCATTCCCCTCCAGGCCTTTGACAGGCAGAAGGGCACCCTCGTAAGAGTCGTCTTTCCCTAGTTTAACACACTCTGGCTGTGCCTACAACGTGTGGGAACAGCAGACAGGACCAGGGCCCAGCTCCCATGGAGCTTCCATCCGAGTAGAGGATAGACACACTGACGCGGGATGGATAGACCACAAGACTTCCAGTGGGGACACCCGCAGCGAGGACGGGACAAAACTCCTGGACGTGGGGAGCCAACACTCACTGGGGGGCTCTGGAGACTCCCCCCCCCCCCAACCAGAAGGTGACTCCAGAGCATCTCAGGCAGAGGGTGGCCAGGCCCAAGCTCAAGAGGGGTCTGCACGGCCTGGGGAGGAGAAGGGGGCCAGCCCTCCCTGGCCTCAGCTGAGTGGATCGCCGTGGACATGTGACCTGCAGGGACGCTCCCATTTCCTAGAAGCAGCCAATCACCATCTCCCTTCAGGGTCTGGACTTGAGGCCAGGCCAGAGTCAGTGGCCAGGAGCTGGGAAACCAGGTGGACACGTGGTGTGTGTGGGGCAGTCAGTCCCCGTCCTGTCTGGACAAGGGGTCAGCTAAGACAGAAGCAGATGTGAGCCAGCGAGAGAGTGGGAGCTTGACATTTATGAGAAACGAGACTTTGACATAAAAAAAGCCAGCGAGCATGATGGTCACACCAGACACTGAAGATAAGACAGTGCTCCAGGCTCTCGTTAGAAGGGTGATGGCCACTGTCAGCCAGACGCTCCAATCGACGGCTGCCAGGCCAGCCACAGCACCACGAGCCTGCGCCACCTGCTCCAAAGCCGCTGGATGGCAAAGGTGGGTCCCTGTCCCGACCTCCACCCAAAGGGCAGCCTTCGGTGACCAGGGTTCTCTTCAAACATTCAGACTCTCACACACGCCCTGCAAAAGCAGCTTTCGTGCAAAAATCCCTGTAAATAAGCTGTGAATACAATGAATATTCTGGGATCCCATGTCCAGCGCTTCATCTCTAAGTTCAGGAGAGCACAGCGCTGTTACTTTTTCTTAAACACGTCGTCCGTCTTTCCCTGGATGGGGTGTGTGTGTGTACATATGTATGTAGATATACAGATGGTAAGATAGAATAGGTAGGTAGATAGACATAGATGGATGAAGGTAGATAGATCGACCTGATTTTGTCTCACCACTTCCCATATACACATAGTAGGTTGACCCGTTGGACCATGTCATCATTTCATGCGGGTCTGTTAAATTTGTCAACACACATAGATGCATCCTTTAATTCTCTTTATAGATGTTCTTTATTATAAATCCATAGTTTGCCACTGTCCATGAATTCCGACATAGCTCTCAGATCCACAGAGCACTCTAGGGACAAAGGGAAGAGGTGACTGTAGAAAACCCCCTTTTTTCCCCAATCACCAAAACTCACCAGAAGCCCTGGCCGCAGGGCGCGCTGTGGCTCTCAGCCGCTAAGTGGCGCTGTCTGCAGCTCGGCACCCCAGCCTGCTGGGTTTGGAGGGGTGGCCAGCCCGGCAGGGGCCTTAGAGGTTGGGGCATTATAATTGGACCCTTGGGGACTGATCGGTCCCTCCCCAGGCTGGGCCAGCAAGGAGGAAGAAAGAGGAATGCTCTCCCACAGGAAATGAAGGCACTGAGACGCGCAGGGCGGGGGCTGCCGGGAGGCTGAGTGGAGGGAGAATTTACTTGCACAAGCAGTGAAGGGCGATGAAGTATTGAGATTGTGCGGCGTTAATAAAAGGTCTTTGGTTTTATCTCCAGGAAGTAAGAAGAAAATAGAATAGTTCTCATTCAAAAAGCCGAGGCTGTGGGCACGGAACATCTTTCCCCTCGTGTTACAGAACAACGCTGCCTTTCCCAGCGTTGCTGAGACTGCAGAGGGCTGCCCTCAGATCAGAGGCCCTGGCCTGTTTTCTGCTCCGTTCCTCTTTGTATTTAGTGTCTGCTCCATCAGCTGAGCTCCCACCTGTGAACTGCGTGGAGCGCAGCGAGGTCTGAGCGTCCCCAGGGTCCACCCAGAGCAGAGCCCCCAGGGGCTCCAGTGCTCACCAAGTGAGTGGAGGGGTGAGGGTGGCGTCCGGTGTCATTGGCCCCAGTAGCAAGTGGAGTAACACTAACCTGCAAATCTGTGACTGTTAAAAGCTCTGCAATAAGCCTAATATCTCCACGATCATGACTCACCGTGAATTCTAAATTTTGTATTTTGTGGCACACAGCTCCTTCTGTCTTTCCCTCTCATTATGGCTTACATACGTCGAGCGCTTGCTGGGGGCAAGGGCTTCTCCATGCAATACTCATTTTACCCCGAAAACCCTCCTGTGGCGTGGCTGAGCTGGTGGCCTCCAGCAGCAGGAGTGGTGGGGTGGTGCAGGGAGTCAGTAAGAGAAGTGTGGACTCAGGTAGCCTGATCCCAGAGCTGAACTAGTTTTCTGTGGCTGCTGTAACAAATTACCATAAATTTAAACAGTATTAAGGAGGCTTAAACAATATAAACATGTCAGCTCACAGTTGGGTCAGAAGTCTGATAGGGGTCTCCCTGGGCTGAGGTCAAGGCAGGGCTGGCTCCTTCTAGAGGATCCAGGGAGAATCCGTCTGCTGGCCTTTTCCGGCTTCTGGAGAGCCTGCATTCCTTGGCTCATGGCCCCTTCCGCCATCTTCCAAGCCAGCCTCAGCGGGTCCGGCCTTCCTCACATCCGTCTCTCTGACGCTCCTTCCATCTTTCCATATCTCCGGGACCGCAGCTGGGAAGGGCTCTGCTTTTAAGGACTCACATGATTACATTGGGCTCCCCTGGATAATCCAGGACCGGGTCCCGTCTCCAGGTTCATAACCTTAATCTCATCTGCAGAGTCCCTTTTGCCAGGTAAGGCAGCGTGTTCCCAGGTTTGGGCATTAGGAGGTGGACACTGGGGGGCGTTCTTCTGCTGACCACGAGAGCCCGTAGCTGCCTGGAGTTGTCTGCACAGGCCTTGCAGCCGCTGTTTCCAATGGCGGTTCCACTTCCATTCCACTTCCCGTCACCCGCCTCTCCGTCCCCTCCCCTTGCTTTGACTGTTTTCCAATTTCTAGCCATAAAAATTGTTGCCTCCACTTTAAATGCTCCCCAAACACTGTATACATTTTTCACATCCTGAATAGACAATGTCCTAAAGCCAGCCACCCATTCAAAGCCGCTTGCCGTAGTTCCGCTGTTTGGGGGGGCAGCTAACCTCTGCCATAAATTGAAATCCAGAGCGATGAGGTGAATGGGACTTCCCAGGGCCAGCTCAGAAAAAGACACCCAAGGGACCACCGACGTGCTCATTTATCTGACCCAGATAATAGGTTAAGTGTGACAGAGCTGGTTAGCGTGGCTGCTTTAAGCAGGAATTTAGTCAGAATATTAACTCCCTTTAAGGCAATTTCTGCTTGATCTGATTTAATTTGCTCTGAGTGTGTGTGAGAGAGATTTTTAAACTGAAATTGATGCGTGGATCCTGAGCACGTTCCCCGCAGTAAACAGCAGGGGTCTGTGAGTGGCGGGCAGAAGGGATGCCGGTGATGCAAAAATCAACCCACTTCAACTGAGACCTGAGTCTGCCTTTGAAGGTGGAGACTGAACGGAGAAATGGTCCAAAACGCTGCTGCGGGGACGGGGAGGGGGGGAGCAGAAGTCGTGGGCAGGATGCTGGTGGCAGGCAGTCCGGCCGAGATTGGTCCGTAGCCAGGCGACAGGAATGTGAGTGAGGAGAGCTAGAACCCAGGCCAGCCGGCCTCCCCCCTTCACCCCTCCTAGCCCATCACGGGGCGCAGGGCACAGGAGTCCCCCACATCCTGCCCTAAGCTTGGCTGTGGCCCAAACGTGGGGCTGTAACTTCTGAATTTAGATGGGTCACCTGCCGACTTCAAGAGACAAAGGAGTTGGGGTTGGGATGGCCGTTGTCCCGGCCGCAGCCCTGGGAAAACAGACAGGATGCTCCGTGACGCCCCCGTCCAGCTTGGGTGGACTGTCCTGGGCTCCTGGTGTCTTACGTGGGGCTTGGCACACGGCACAAGCTCTGTAAAGAAGAATCAAATGGACAGATTTGCATTCTCCTTGTGAAGGAGAGAATCCTGCTGGGACTCTGGGCAGGCACATCGCGGAGTTTGTCTTTCCTTCTCTCGGTCGCTCCTGGCTCCTCTGCACGAGGAAAGACAGTAGGAATAACAGCAGCCACAGGGGTGACCCAGGTGCTTAACTGTGTGCCACTCTCCAGGCTCAGTCCCTCCAGGCATTGACTGTTGAATCACACCACCGTCCTGGGAAGCATTTTTGTCCCATTTAAGATGAGGAAAATGAAGCTCAGAGTGGTCAAGTGACTTATCTCAGGATGCACAGCTTGTAAGTGGGAAAGCCACGCTGGACCCAAGGCTGAGACCCGATCCCACCTCTGAGCTGTGCGCTGTCGTGCTCATTCTGCGTGCGAATTCCACATTTCAGGCCAGCGCCGCCCAATTGAAACGTAATGAGAGTCACGCATGCAACTTAAAACTTTCTAGCAGATGCATTTAAAAAAAACAGGTGAAATTGACTTTAATAATATATTTTATTTAACCCAATATATGCAAAATATTATCATTTTAACAAGTAATCAATATAAATATTATCAAGTAGGCATTTTATGTGCTTTTTCTCACACGAAATCTTTGAAACCCGGTGTGTGTCTTGCAGGCCCAGCCCAGCCTGGTTAGGACCAGCCCCGTTTCAGGAGTTCACCCGGGTCTGTGTGCAGGACAGGGCGGAGGTTCTCCTGATCTGCACAGGTGCCGAGGTAGGCTGCCCTGAGATGCATCCTGCTCTGTTCCCACAGGGTGAAGTGAATTAATCCATGGATGTGCTTTGAAGAGCATCTGGCACCCGGGAGTATGCACAATTGCGTGTTGCTATCATTATTGTCATGGTTACCAAAATGTCCGTGTGGCCACTCGCCGTGGACAGAGGCCCTGAGCTCTGGGACCCGGTAGAGGTGCTTCCGTCTGAGTGAACGTCTTCTTCTCTGCCTGACCTGCATCTGCAGCCCTTTCTCCTGGCTCCACATGGGATTTTCCTCTGGGAAACCAGCCCTCACCCAGTCTATGTGGTGAGGTCAGTGGGCTGAGGACCCCCACCTGGTTCCAGGAGAGTGCATGGCCCAGGCTGGGCCATTGACCACCAGGGAACTGTTAGTGACCCTCGGGGCCACAGGGATGAGGGGAACACAGGACCCTGCCTCTGCGTGTGGTTGTGTAAAATGTGCTTGCTGTTTTCCTATCTCCAGCTTTGTGAGAATGGGTGTCATGATGCACAAATCCTGCAAGATGCTCCTCTTAAGAAAAGACGAGTGAAGAATATTCTGCTGTATGGACGTACCACATTTTGTTTATCCATAAAAGGAACGGGGCGCTGATCCATGCTACAAGGTGGAGGCACCTGGAGCACACCTGAGTGAAAGAAGCAGACACTAAAGACCACGTGTTGTATGATCCCATAGGTGTGAAACGTCCAGACCAGGGAAATCCTTGGAGACAGAAAGTGGACTAGGAGCTGCCGGGGGTGGGGCCTGAGGGACGGGGCGTGACTGCTTAAGGGGTTCGAGATTTCCTTTTAGGGGGTGAACAAACTCTAGAACTGGTTAGAGGTGATGCACAGCGTCATGCTGTCCTTGATGCCACTGAACTGTGCTCTTTAAAATGATTGAAATGGTAAATTAAAAAAAAAATGGTGGGGAGGAAGGCTTTGTGATTATAAAGAAATACTTTGGGAAAAAAGTGCTTTATCCCTTTCCTGCATTCAAAGAGGTTGTATAATATTTTTTAACCCATAAACTTTTGGCTAATACACATTATTTTCACCCCATAACACACATCTATTGATATCCTGAGAAGCTGGCTGTCAGGTCGTTTGGGGGCCCAGCGTCCACTCCCTTTCTGGCCTTCCTCCAGTCCTCCTGGGGAACTAGCCTTGCCCCCTTGGTGTGGATCCACGGCAGGAAGAGGATCCAGCGCCTTCCTCCCATTCAGGAAGCTGCAGGGACAAGCGAGAGCTGCCTCCTCTCTGCCTGCGGGCCTTCAGAGGGCCTGGCCACAGGCTGAGCACGGTCAACCGGCCCTCTGGGAATTCTGACCTTTGAGCGCGCCCCTGGAGGGCGGCAGAGACGCGGGCACTCGTTCATCCCCGCGGTGGGCCCCGTCTGTGGGACCTCCCCACAGCTGTGGGGGGCTTCCTGTCTCAGCCCGCTTCTCCAGCCTTCCCCACAGGGAACTGTCCAGACTCCCAGTCAGTGGTGTCCAACCCTGCTGCATATTAAAACCCACAGGAAGATTAAAGAATGTATACTGACTCCCACAGCCCCGCCCCAGACAGTGTTATTTGACTGCTTCCTGTGATCTAGGCATCGGCATTTTTAAAAAGCTCCCTGGGTGATTCTAATATACAGCCAGACTGCAGGCTACTGCTCCAAAAAGTTCCCATTTTTTTTTTCTTTAATGGGGTTGGAATCAGTCTCTTGATGCATCAACGAAGACCCAGCAGCGTGCCTAGGAACCTCCATTGGGAACCAGGACGGTATCTAAACATGCAGCTGGGGAAAGTGCTGGCTGGTAGTGCTTCCTTGTCTTTCCCTGGGCGTGGTGGACGTCGTCTTGCTCGTGCCCAGAATTCACAGGGCATCTACCCCTTTCCTGTGCAGCGGCCCCAGAGCGTCTTCCGGATCCTCTGGGAGCAGCTGTGACGGGCCGGTGGTGTTTATCCTGTGCCCTTTAACTGGCTTAAGAGCAGCCTTAGCTGAACAAATATTTAAGAGCTGCGTTCCGCTCGCGCAGGGCTCGCTCTGAGAGATCCCATTTCAACAGGACCTCTGATCCCCAGAGATCCGTAAAATAACTTCACAGCATGTGCGTGGATGAGGAGATGGGCTTCTGAGGAGAGAAGACAATGGTCTCCTACTGAGGCTGATGGGGGTGTGGATGGCGATTTTGGCGATCCTGTAGCCTGGCTGGGGAACCTCAGGCCTCGTCTCCCTGGGAAGCCCAATCAGACAGCATCCTAAATAAGGCTTGTCAAACGTGCGGTTCTTAGTGTGAGGATCAAAACGCTGAAACTGGCAAGTAAATCTATAAATCTCGTTTTCCTCGTTTAAAAATGTCATTCAATGTGGATTATGGTCTGGGTGCTCCGATGCATCAGGAAATATTTGTGACTACGAAAGTGAAGTTGAAAAATGTGAGTCTTGAATGGTCTTTATCACACCAAAGTGACAGTGGCTATGAGGCTCCATCTTCACCGGATTCTGAGAGTAAGGCTTGGGGAAAGCCCCCCAGGGAGGAGATGCTGGACAGAGCAGCCAGGACCGTCCTCACTCCACAAGCCATCTGTCTGTGAGTGGTTCTGTGAACTCCAAAAGGTTCAAGGGTATTTTTTTATCATGAGCTGCATTTTTAATTGATGGCTATAATTAGCCCTTGCATTAATTCTGCATGTGCAATAAAAAGGCACCAGGAGCAGGCCACCCCAGGGCATGTATTTCAGTTGAGGTGCAATGTGTAATGCAAATTGACAAGTAAAGTAACCAAAGAGATAGATACAAGACATGCAGACTAAAGATCTGTTTAAAAAAATGACAGGATGATGGATGAGTGAGCACGCCTTTCCACGGAAGGATTATGTTTCTAGATTCTGGAGGCTGGGTGGAGTCTGTCCACAAAGCTGACCATTCCAAAGCTAATGGCCATCGGAGTGTCATGGACTCATTTTAAGTTTGCAAATGTTTCTTTAATTCTATGCCGTCCAATACAAGAGGCACTAGCCAGATGTGCGCGTTTAAATTTTAATTAAAACGAACTAAACTGAAATATTCAGTTCCTCAGTTGTACTAGCCCATTACAAGTGCTCAATAACTGCACGTTACTAGAAGGTGCCGTATTGGACAGGGCAGACATAAGCATCTCCAGTATCACAGAAAGTTCCATGGGACTGTCAGAGCGAACCTTCTTGCTCATGACCATTTATCTCCTCTTCTAATCTTTGCACTTTTGTTTTTAAAGATTTTATTTTTTTCCTTTTTCTCCCCAAAGCCCCCCGGTACATAGTTGTATATTCTTCGTTGTGGGTCCTTCTAGTTGTGGCATGTGGGACGCTGCCTCAGTGTGGTTTGATGCGCAGTGCCATGTCCGCGCCCAGGATTCGAACCAACGAAACACTGGGCCGCCTGCAGCGGAGTCGCGCAAACTTAACCACTCGGCCACAGGGCCAGCCCCTGAATCTTTGCACTTCTATCTTCCACGAGTGTAATAAAATGGACAATTGCCAATGCAGGGGAGCATTTCTCATGCATAAATACCATTGTTGCCTTTTTAGTCTGGAGTGCACACTCGTGTATACATGAGGCTTGGCCCAGGGCTCCTGATGAACTGCCGTCCGTGGGTCACTGGGCAGTCAGTGGCTGGCCCTTCTGTTTGCATGCTAAAGGCTGGTTTAACGACCGAGAGGCCCTCTCAGCCCACGTCATTACTAACCCTTCACAACCGTGTGTCTGGCAAAGTGATCAAGAGGTCCCGTGTTTATTCCTCTGTTCCATAGACCAATTCTTGATGTAAATTCAAGATCCCTTTTGGTAAGATCTCCTAACAGGGACAATGCGAGGAGAAAACGACAAGGTGAAGTCAATGTTTCCTGTCCAGAAGACTCTCTCTCACTTATCTCTAACTGGTGGAAACTCATTAGAACTCAGTGGGACCCCAGCTCTGCGGGAGAGCGGGCAGGCCGGGGCTTGGGGAGTTAGAACTCAGTGAGGGTCAAACCCCGCTCCAGAGATCCTCCCTGGGAGGGGCTCTCAACTTGTGTTTAACCAGGTAAGTATCCGTTTACTGAGCGCTGAAGTCAAGCAAATCATTCCTCAAAATCAAGGCTGGGGGAGGAGAGGGCGCTTGTCTCCGAGAGGGGAGGACCCAGGGACGTGCCCAGCACTTGGATCTGTCAGCCTCTCCTTAGTCCCTATGCAGTGGTGGACATGAGCCGTTTGTCTGTCAGCCTGCTTCTCTTTCCAGAATCTCTATCTTCTCCTCCGACACTGAAATATCTGTGTGGAAGCAGCTGAGGCTCATTAAGCCGACGAAGGTGCTGTCTCAGGGAGGGGGCATCCTCCCTTAGTGGCGCATTAACTGCCTAAGGGCACCTGTGTCATGCAGGAAGCTGTTCCAGAGAACTGATGCACTTGTTTTCTTCTGCTGCTGTAACAAATGACCACAGACTTAGTGGCTTCCAAAGCCTGTTGATTATTGCGTAGTTCTGCAGGCCTGAAGTCTGACGCGGGTCTCCTGGGCTAAAATCTGGGTGTTGAAACGGCTGCATTCCCTTCCGGAGGCTCTTGGTAAAGATCAGTTTTCTTGCCTTTTCCAGTTTCCAGAAGCTGCCTGCATTCCTCGGCACGTGGCCCCTTCCTCCGTCTTCAAAGCCAGCAATGAAGGGTTGAGCCCTCACAGTGTGTCGCTCAGACCCTCCTTCCGCTGTCGCATCTCTTTCTCTGACAGTGACCTCCCTCTTTCGCTGCTGAGGACCCTTGTGATTACACTGGGGCCGCACAGATAATCCAGGACAACCTTCCTATCTCAAGGTCAGCTCATTAGCAATCTTAACTCCGTTTGTAACCTTCATTTCTCTTTGCCGTGCAAACTAACGTGTTCACAAGCTCGGGGAATCAGGGCATGGACATCTTTGGTGGGGGGGGGGCATTATTCTGCTGACCACCACTGAGAAGTGGGTAATAAAAGGCAAGCAAAAAATCTCAGTATTCCACTGGACAGTATTGTAGGTTTAATTGTAAAATGGTCTGTCCTGACTTGGGAAGGCGGAAGAGTTGAGGTGCTCCGTTGTGTTTCCAGTTTCCTACTATTAAGGAGGAAGGTTGGCAAGTAAGCCTACTGAGTCACATTCTCTTGCCTTCTTCCCCCAACAATACGTCAAAATAATGCCTCTCCCGGAATTCAAGTCCTTCAGCCAAGCACAAAGGCACGAGACCAGAGTGGGTGGTTATGGTTTTCTCTGCTTTCTGAGTAAATGACCAGGGAGGGCTCTGCATTCTCTCCCTCCTAAGGTACTTTTCAGACCTGTTCACTTTCGATTTTGTATCCCTTTGTTGGCATTCCATGTGCGGTACCTTGTTTATTAATTAATTCCTTAGCACAGAACCTTCTGTAACAATTACATCATGGTCAGTGACAAATTGCATTTGTTTAATGATACTAGTTTTCCAGGATGATAGTTAAGGAGATTATTTAATGAGGCTGAAGTCAATGTTACTTAACATAACATTACAGCATTATTTAATAAAACAAATTTTAAAATGAGGCTGGGGAATTGGGTGCATAGCTCTCATTATTGTTCATGGCTGTTGCAGACCTAATTCCCAGCTCAGTGCGTTAAAATCTTGGCTCCAGCTCCTCCTCCTATGGAAATGAGCTTGCAGGCATCTGCACAGAACATGCCGGCCCAGGTGTAAATAACCTCACTGAGGCTTCTGTGTGTGGGAGATTAGCCCTGACCCCGGGACAGGCAGAGCCTGCATGCAGATCAGGTTTGACAATCAGCAGCGTGTAAGGGTCATTACCAAGGAAATGAGGTCAACATCTAATTAGTTTTTATTGACTTTCACATTCAGAACGTAAATCTTGGGACTAGGTGGACTCATCATCCTCTGGGGACTTAGTTCTGGCATTTATGTATTTTCGTGAGATGGTTTATTTGTTCAGTGGGCAGCTAAAGAATGGGCAGATGCTGGAAGACGGCACATGCTTTAGCTGGAGCACAGGAGAAACACAGTGGGGTGCTCTCTAACAAGCCACGTTCTGTGTGCTCTGCTCTCTGGCGAGAGAGGCACTGATGTCACCTGAAGAATTGGCTCTTTGGGCTTTGGACATTTGGTAGGAGCACAACTGGACCAGAGTACAGCTCTGCAAAGCTTCTCTCACACTGAGCAGCACAGCATGGCCATGAAAATTAGCCTCGTGGGAGCAGAGGGCATGCTCACCTTGCTCATGCTGGGTCTCTGTGCTGGTCACAGTGCCTAGAACATGGCGAGTGCTCAACAAATTGTCAAATTTCTGGCCAGGACAGATTTCAAAAGACTGGCATTTAAATGTGGAAGTAAGTGTTCATGGCCCTTTTGTTGGCAAGTGGCAGAGATCCAGGTAAACCTGGATTCAGTAAAACAGAAAATGCACTGGCTCCTATGCAAGTGAGAAGTCCATGGCGATTAGACTTCAGGTACAGCTGGATCTAAGTGCTCAGATTACTTGTCAGCATTCTCTCTTTTTTTTCTTTCCTTTATGATGGCTTACCAAGTTGAAACCCCTCCAAAAAGAGTCCTCTTTCCTGATAATTTCCGGCCAAAGTCCTGTGATTGTGCTCATTGGTCTGTCTTAGTTGTGTGCAATGAGCTAATAACTGTGGCCAAGGGCTCTGCATGTGCGTGGGTCTGAGATCAGTCTCGCCCGGACACATGGACTGAGGATGGGGCAAGGTGCCTTTCTCCAGGAAAATGGTGCCCTGATGATAAACTAGGGACAGCTGGCACAAGTAGCCTTCTTCTGTGGGAAGGGTCACCTGTCGCCCCAGTAAAACCATGGAGATGGGTACAGGAAAGGCAGAAGGCCTGAGTTTGGTAAAAGCTTTGCCACCTGATACTGTTGTGATTTTTGTTAAATGTCTGCCTTTCAGTGCAGCCAGTGCTGTTTGCTCTGCCAGCCTCCCTGGGCTTTTGTGAGGAGCGGGTAGGATGGTCTTGTCCAAGACAGCATTTTGTCCCTGCAGAGCACAGCTGAGGACCTGTGTTCTCTGGGGGCCCCATAAACACAAAGCACTCAATTACATTTGAATTTCAGATAAACAATGGCTGATTTTCTACTGTAAGTATGTTCCGTGCTATTTGGGACATACTAATACTTAAAAAATTATTTGCTGTATGCGACCTACGTCTACTAAAAAATTATTTGTTTATCTGACATTCAAATTTAAGTAGATGTCTTTTTTTTCTTTTGGCTAAATCTGGCAGCCTTACCGTGATCAGTACATAAGATCAACACATTCACCCTTACGCATGTTGAGTCTTTGTCTTCTTTCTTCTCCAAGTGGCCAGGAAGGTGGCGGTCCCTACACCCGGAAGCGGTCGGCGGTGCTGGGACCCACAAAGCGGTCATTCTGAGCTGGAGCGGAGCAAGTGGCTTCCCCAGAAGACAGGCCCGAAGGATGAGTCACTTTCCCAATAGAAAGGCCAAGAAGATGTGAATTAAACGCATTCGGTCAGGAAGCGGGGCAGGAGATGGAGAAGAGTTTGTTTTCAAAATCCCAATTCCCAAATTCAGGAGATATTTTTGTGCAATGTAAAGAAAATTGTCGTAGACTAAATAGAGGAAGGATGATTTCATGCATTTGGAATCAGGCATGTGGAAGTCATTTCTTAAAGGCCCCAAATACACACTGTGCATAAAGAATTTCAGTTCACTAGTGTGTTTATGAACATTTGCTGAGTGCTGTGTGAGTGCCCCGGTGTGACTGGTCCTGGGGCTGCAGGAGTTCCCTGGCCAGGTGGGGAGACCTGTAAGTCACAGTTTGGGAAGGAAGACATCAAAGGTCAGAGATAGGAACAAAGCGCCGATTCTGCCTGAGACGGCTGAGGACAGCTTCCCGACACTGACTGAGGTTACGTCTACACCCACCCTGCACCGACAGCCCCTTCCGCATCCACAGCTGCACCCACGCCTACACCTGCTTCCGCGTCTACACCGTCTATTTGCAGGTAGATTGATATCAAAGTCTACAGATCTTAAAGATAAGACTTTCTGAAATGAATACCTACTTGTAACCATATCCATATCCAGATGCAGAATAGGGCTAGCACCCGGAAGTCTCCCTTCTCTTGAGGTGACATTTGACTTGGATATTGGAGCATGAATAAAAATTAGCTCTTGAAGAAAAATGGAAAGGGGCATGCCTAGTGGGGAAGAAAAAGAATCTTAAAGCAGTTATGTAACTCGATGAAGGCCTTGCAGCTAGTTCTAAGGGCAGTGTGGCTAATGCCCAAGGTGATGCACTCTACCACTATGGCACACAATGTCAGCCAAGATTAGGGGTGGCTGCTGATAAGAGAGATACCCTCCTCCTTCCCAAAATCATGGCTCCAAAAACATCAAAGTTGAGATCTTGCAGGGAGGGAGGCATCCAGGACATGGTGGAAAATAGTTCCACACTGTCCTCTGGGGTTCTGGGTCCCATCTTTCCGCTTACCAACCCAGTACGTGATTTTCGTCTTCCAGATCAGCTCATTGTCTAGGATGACTGCTAGAGTGCAGCCTTCACATCCCAGCTGGTGGGATGGAAGAAAGAAGAAAGACACAAAGGGGTGCCCAGTTGTGTCTTTCAGCTTCATCAAAGTCCCACATTGCACTTTACTTGTGTCTCATTAGAGAGAACATAGCCAGATGGTTAGGAATCTATGTGTGCTGATCAACATCATGATTTCTTCCCAAGAAGGAAGGGGAGAATGGCTGAAGAATGCATGCCTCACACGTCCTGTCATGGACTTCGGAGGCGGTAATTCCAGTGTAAGAAGTCAAACGAGTGGCAAGAATTGCAGAACAAGAGACAGTCACCAAATGAGAATTGGTATTTATGTCGTAGTGAGTTTGGAGAGGAAAATGTAGTGCACAAGACATTTCTGGGGCAGATTTGGCAGAATTTGGTGACTAAATAGAGAAATTGGGTGACAGAGAAAGAAGGTGACATATTTAAGTCTGGGAGACTGGGTGGGTGGCGACGTCTTTAATTGAAAGTAAAGTGAGTGATTCTGAAATGTCTTCAGGGCATGGAGGGGGCGGTGGAGTACGTAGTTGTAAATAGTGGACTGATGCTCAGGACACAGTCTAGAACGGGAGGTGGTGAGTCGGGAATTGACAATAGATAAATTATTATCGAAACCGTGGGAGTGGGTGAAGTCATGCAAGGCGAGACTGGAAGAAGAGTGTGTTGGCGTCATGGAAAGGGCCAACGCCAAAGAGGCAAGTCCAAGATAAGCTGGCAAACTGCACGCAGGCAGCAGCGGGCTGGGGAGACGGCAGCTGTAAATTTCAAGGGGGAGAGTTTCAGAAACGAAGGGCAAGATGCTGGTTTCTAAATAACATCCCCAACACAAGGAACCAGGGCCAGTGGGCCTCCAAGGATTCAAGGGCTGGGACTGGAAAGAATAAGATGGGATGGGAACATCCTTTTGTGACCAAATTAAGGAAGTGCTCAAAAATTGTTGTAAACAGAGTAAAAGGACACCAGAGCCAGCTTGAGGGTGCTCCCACTGGCCAAGTCTAGGGAAATTTTAGTGTCAAAGTAAAAATGACAGGAAAGGTTATAACAAATCAAATAAGAAAAAAAAAGAATCCATGAGTCCCTACTCATATAAATGAACGAATAAACATTTTTAAAAGTTAGGGTACATGGGAAAGCTCTTCTTTACAGAAAAATACTACTTACTAAATATGGAGGAATAAAAGAAATAGGAAATTACCGCTTTACTGCCACCATAAGAATTACCGACTCAGGCGAGAATCATCAATGGATGCTAAAATCACTGGATGAAAGATGTTGGGGAAGAGTGTATCCAGACAGTCTCAGAGTCTGGTCTCGTGAATTACCTATTAATTACCAGGGGCAAAGGATAAGTGAATAAGATGCACCCTGACCAAATGCTCACACTCAACACGATGAACAATGGGAACAAGTGACTTCATGGACCCGTGATGGGGTGCACTGGGAAGGAAGCATTTCCTACGGAGCATTCTGACCAAAAACGATGCTGCTGAATCCTATCATGAAGAAACGGTCAGATAAATACATTTGTGGGGTATTCTGTAAAATAACTGCCCTCGACTTATCAAAAGATCAATGCCAAGAAAGACAAAAATAAAAATAATGTCAGGGGCATTGTTCCAGATTCAAAAGGGATTAAGGGAATTTTGCAACTAAAGGCAATTTGTGATCTTTAATTGATCCTGGATTTTTTCCTAGATTAAAAAATAAAACGTCTGTAAAAGGTATTTTTGAGACAATTGGAGAAATTTGAATATGGACAGAATTTTAGATAAAATTTTACTAATGTTGCATTTCCTGCGTATGATAACGATATTGTAGTTATGTAGGAGAATGTCACTGTTTTTAAAAAATACGTGCTAATATGTTTAGTAATGAGGTGTCCTGATGGCTATATGATTCAAATTGTTCAATAAAACACTGCATACTGTAAGTACGCGGGCAATGTCAGCGTGTGTGTGCATGCGCACTCATTGTACTAGTCTTACAATTATTTGTTTTTTAAAATAAAAATTTGGGGAAAAAGAAGGGACAAACAAGCACACTGTGAGACATGGCAGCCATGGCTGTGAGTCTATCTATCCATGTACATACCAACAACACACAAGCACAGCATACAAGCACAACACACAACACGCAAACACAACACACATATGGACATAGCCGTTCTGATATTTTGAACTGGTCCTACAGAAATAAGCACACATACTCATACAGAGGCTGGCTTAAGGACTCTTTTTGCATTAAAAGCAAACAAGAAATCTAGAAACTAACTATTCACCCATCAATGATTAAGAAGTAGGACATTCATAATGTGGAATTTTATGCAGCTATTAAAAAGAATGCCTCTGGCAGAATGGTGGGCCAGATATGACAAACTTTCTCACTGAAACCAACCAAAAATGCTGGATTAAAAAAAAAAATCCTTTAAAATGCATGATTTGCTGGCTGAAAGTAAATTACACTTGGAGACCAGCAACTGATGATTACTGGGCACCCAGAGAGGCGATAAGAGAAGCTAAGCTGGTTCTACCTGGAGGGCATCTCGTGGCCGGGTACTTCGAGCTTCAGCGGTAGAGCCTCCTGGGTACGGGGAGAGCAGGCGACGTCAGGACCTGTCCAAGGTGCTAAGTCTGCCAGGAGTTCCTCCAAGCAAAGTGGGCCCCCAAAGCGCTGCCCCCCAATAGAAGGGAACGTGGAAACGAGTCCACCTCAGGGCTGCACAGCCACTGTCCTCTCAAACCTTGAGGCGGATTTGAGAGAGGGAAAATCTACCCCGAAGTTGATAGCTCGAGCGCTCAGCTTTGCGGGCTGAACTTACATTACCGCCCAGTCTGTCAAACCTCAGACTGAGAATGTAGTTTAAAGCAGGCCTTGTTGGTAATGTTCTCAGAAACCTGCAGAAGCAAAAGGAAGTAATCTCGCCTTCATCCCAGATCACAAGGAATTCCCACAGATGAAGTTGCAAGTAAATATAAGTTCGTTCAAAAATTGTAAACCCGTGGGGACACCAGGCACTGTGAACGGGGACTAAAATCAATGGACATTGTAATAACTATGTAAAATGTTAGATATTGATATTATCAGTACAGAATATAAAGTAAGTGTGTTTAGTTTGTTTATGGAGATAAACGAAAGGATTGCAAATATGAGGAAAATGTGAGAGAATGTAAGATGCTCAAACTTGAGGAAGAACCAATTACAAATGTAAAAAAAAAAGATAAGAATAGAATTAAAACTCAACAGATGGGTTTAACAGCAGACTATATACAGACAAAAAGATCATTAGTTTATTGAAATGTATATCTGAAAGCATTATCCAAAATACAGCCCAGATAGATAAAGAAATGGAAAAATATATGAGAGGAAAACTGACATGAAACACGGACCAAAAAAGCACAATATGCATCTATTCAGAATTCCAAATCAAGGCAAAGAGGTAATAAGCCAAGGACAATAATGCAAATATATAATAGCTAGAATTTTCCAGAACTGATGAAGGATACCAACTCACAGATTCAGGAAGTGCAATTAGTCTTAAGCAGGATAAATAAATGAAAAAAACACCTCACACATCTAGACACATTTTGGTAAAACTGCAGAAAACTAAAGACAAGGCACAAGCTTCAAGCAACCAGAGAGAAAAGACAGATTGCTCTCAAGGTTATGACAATCGGATAAGCAGTTGTCTGGTGTGGCTTATCAATCATGGCTGCACGAGTTCTTCTCTACAGCTTCCTGCAATCTACAAAGAGCATTGCCTTTCACATTTATTCTGCATATCATGTGAGTTAGAGGTATAATTATTTTTTCCTGCAGGAAAATCCAATTGTTCCTCACCATTTATCTAAAACTCCGTCCGTCACTCACCCATCTCACCTCTTGCCAGGACATGTCCCTCTACTTTGCGTTCCAGCCCTGCCACGTCCCTCCCCCAATATCCTTTGAAATTTTACTCTCTGATTATTCTGCTTGAAATATATGTTCCTTGCCCCCCAAGACTCCAGCATCAAGATTCACCTCCAATATGTCTTCTCCATGAAACCTTCCTTACTTATTCAGGCTTTACAATGTGTATCCCATAAATCCTTGTAAGTTATGTCATTGTAAAAATTTTTTTTGGGGGGTGAGGATATTGGCCCTGAGCTAACATCTGTGCCAATCTTCCTCTGTTTTGTACATGGGATGCCACCCCGGCATGGCTGAGGAGCTCTGTGTAGGTCTGCACTCGGCATCTGAACCTGCGAACCTTGGGCCTCGAAAGTGGAACGTGGGAACGCAAACACTATGTCACCATGCCGGCCTCTTTAATTTTTCACTTCTGGAAAGACATCTGTATGATCATATCTTTGGTGCCAGACAGGCCAAGGCTTCATCTCAGCTCTGCCTCTTCCAACTTTGTGAGTCTGGCAGCCACTAGGAACCTGAGTGAACTGGAAAAACGTGATTACAGTTGGAAAAAGAAACCGTTGTCTTCCCAGGCTCTGTGTTGGAGATCCATGAGTCAAAGGGGCACATTAACAAGAGTTAAGAAGACAAGAGGTAAGTGTTGGCAAGGATGTGGAAAAAAGGGAGCCATTGTGCACTGTTGGTGGAATGTAATTTGGTGCAGCCACTATGAGAAACAGCATGGAGGTTCCTCAAAAAATTAAAAACAGAAGCACCATATGATCCAGGTATCCTATTTCTAGGTATGTATCTGAAGGAAAGGAGGACAGGATATTGAAGAGAAATCTTCACTCCCATGTTTACTGCAGCATTGTCACAATATCCAAGATACAGAAACACTCTAAGTGTCCATCAGTAAGTGAATGGATACAGAAGATGTGGCATATGCACACACACACACGGAAATATTATTCAGCTATGAATATATATATGCCATGTGCAACAATATGCATGGAACCTGAGGGCATCATGCTGAGTGAAATAAGTTAGACAAGGACGAATACTGTATGACTTCATTTATATATAGAATCTAAAAAAGCCAAACTTGTAAAAGCTGAGAGTAAAGTGATGGTCACCAGGGATGGGGGTAGGGGGACAGGACAGATGTTGTCTAAGGGTAGAAACTTGCACTGAGTAGTAAATAAGTCCTGGAGATGTAATGCACAGTACAGTGAATGTAGACAGCAATATCGTATTATTAACGTCAAACTTGCTGAGAGACTAGATCTTAATTATTCCAACCACTAAAAAGAAATGATACTTAGGTGACTCGAAAAAGGTGCTAATTATTGCCACAATGAGGATCATATTACAATATTTAAATGTATCAAATTAACATGTTGTACACCTTAAATTTACACAATGTTATACATCGAGTGTATTTCAATTAAAAAAACCCCAAGGAAAAACAGTCTATTAAAGAGGTAAAAAACTTACTGAGAAGGAACTGAGGCTTTTTGCCTGAGTAGTGAAAGGACTGAATGAGTCATTATTATTTAACACCCATACCTGTAGTACGAAGATTAGCCCCGTACCACCTGTGCAAGTTTAGCTGCTTGCCAAAACCACTCACAGTATTTCTAAAAAATACCTGCGCCTAGAGGCCATTCCCAGGCATTCTGAGCTCATTGGTGTGGGGTGACGCCCAAGCAGCAGATGTTTTCAAAGCTCCGGACTGACTAGACATCTTCTGGGAACCCATCAATGCCTGTGATTTTGTGTACGTATGTCATGGTAATAGAAACGAGCTCAGTTTACAAGAGAACCCGCCATGCATTACCCCATTTAAATCCACAGCAAGGGTTCCTCAAGTGCCTACTAGAAACACAGCTCTGAGTCCCACCACGTGCTCAGAAGATGAGAGAAGCAGCTCTCCATCAAGAACTGAAGAGAGATGGAACTTAGGATGCTTTGAAACCTGAAAAATCATAGCAGGTTTTACGGAAATTACTAAATGTGCATGCGGTACAGAAACAGGCCACCGTCATTGCCCACGTTTCTCCAGGACCTGGAGTTTGATTTTTATTTTCATGGTTTATTTTGCTGCGTAGGGGATGTCATTTTATTAAGCATTCTTCTCATGCGTCAGGTGCTGTGTGGGGAGGACTCACACAGGCCACGAGTCTTCCTTCCTCCTGTAGTGGAATCTCGGCCAGTGGATTAGTCGCTGGTGAGTGTTCTGTGGCTTCCTGAAGGCGAACGAGGAGATCTTCAAATCCGGGAGCCTTCGGGGCGTGTTAGATTTTTGTCAGTGCCGTCGTTCTCAGGGCAACTCATCAGAGTAGCTTTCAAAAATATACTCATGCAGGGGCCCCATTCCTGAAGATTTTGATTTGGTTGTCCAGGGTGGTATTTTCAAAAGCTTCCCAGCTCTTTTTTACATTATCAGTTTCTCTATGTAATGTTTTGAACATACGTAATGTGGTTATAATTACTGTATTGACATCTTTTTCTGCTAATTCTAACATCAGTTCTGGGTTTGTTTCAATCAGTTATTCTCGTTACGGGTAGTGGTTTTCACCTATTTGTATGCCTGGTAATCTTTGATCACATGTCAGACATTGAGCGGTTGTCACTTTTTTAAGTGCAGGATATTTTTTTCTTAAAACTTAATAGTCTTGTATTCTTAATATTCTTAAAATGCAATGGTTACTTCAAGACAGTTTAATCCTTTTAGGTCCTTTATGATGTTTTAGGTGGCTCCAGAGCCTTTCTTAGTCTAAGGCTGATTCTTTACTTCTATTGATGCAAAACCTTCCTGAGTTCTTTGTCAAATATCCCGTGAATTATGAGTTTTTTCAGCTTTGTTGGGGATCAGAGGTACTCGTCCTTGCCCCGTGTAGACATCTGCCTCTGTTCCCTCTAACCCCTTCAGACGGTCCCCTCCAGGGTCGCAGGTAGGTCCCTCACCTGGATGTCCAGATCAGTACTCAGATGGATATCCCAGGGGGACCCTCGGCAGAGTTCTAGGATGCTCTCTCTGTGAATGTCCTCACAATTTGTCTAAAGTGAAGCCAAGGCTGATAGCACAGCCCTGGTGTCCTGGATCAGAAACGGCCGTACAGTGGGGTTCATCCTTTCCTTTGCACAGCATCACTGCATTTCCTATGCTTCTTTAACTTTCAGTGAACTGAAGATTTATCTGTCAAGAGTTCTGCTGTGATTGTTGAATGACATTCAGATGGACAAGTGAAACAAGCCAATGCCCCAAACACCAATCTTATAAACTGTTCATTAAAGAGAGCTCTACAGAAACAACAGCACAAAGCATCCTTAATAAAAGTCTTCATCTGAGATTGGGAGATTAGCCGTAGTGAAATTTGGCTAATTAAACTAACTAAAGGCTGCTTTTATTCGTTCTGTTGTTGAACTGAATCATAATCTCTGTAAACAAACAAACACACATACTGATCCTTTTGCCCCCTCCAAAATGTTACATTGCCTTGAAATCAACAAGCACTTATTAAGGTTGTCTGTGGTTCTTGACTGAAAGGAGAATAGTGACATGAGGATGTACAGAAACACGGAGTCTCTTCCTGGGTTTTGAATTTCAAAAGTCTGTGTCCCTAGGCAAACAAAAAGCCTCAAGGAATGGTCAGTAGATTTGGGAGGAAACAAAGAACAGACTTTCCTGCCCTCAGACAAGATGAGCATCCTTGGAAAGACGGGGAGGTTGGAGGATCTCAGCGGGACAGTCACTAGTGGGCACTGCAGAAATGGGGCTCATGTCTTGCTTCCTGGATGAAGCACCAGGAAAGAAGCTCAAGTCCAGAGAGACTCGTTTGGTCCAAGAAGAGAGGGAAACAATGCCTTTCTTCCGGGGAGGGTCTGGAGAGTATGTGGCTGCTCTGATGAGTGAAAGAATGTACAAGGGAACCCCATAGGGTGTCTCAGATCCTAGCATGTGGTTGAATAACAGAATGCTCCCATGTGACGGATGTGACAGAGAGGGACTCTAAGCCAGAAGGGCCAGTATGAGTGAAGATGTGTCCACAGTAGTCTAAATTGTCCGTGACTGATGCATATCTCAGTAGTTGGCTGTCTAGATGGATGGCATCAAGAACCATACGGACCTCTACTCTCTCTGTGTTTTCGCTTTGTAAACTTCTAGAACTTAGCTACATCTGCAGGGAAAAGGGGATGTGTAGAATTAAACAGATTGAGATTGAATTTCTTCTACCTCAGTGGAATGGAACCCAGGGATTAGGTTGAGTTTTGGAGAAATTAAGAAAATTTCACATATTAAATATGTGTATCAGGTGGCCATGTCACACCTGCCACACTAATTTTACTACATGAAAAAATGCTGTAGGAGATTGTATCAGTAAGGTGTTGCTGCATAACAAACAACCACAACATCTCAGTTGTGTGTAGAAACAAGCATTTATTCTCATGCCTATGCATTGGCTAGGGCAGTTTTGCTGGTCTTGTCTGGGCTCTGCTTGGCAGTTTTCAACTACTGTCCTCGGCTTAGAACTAGCACACATCCATCCCTCAACCCTCATTCCAGTGGCCAAAACAAACAGTGCAGCCAAAGCCAAAGCCTAGGTGTGTGCTCACTGGCTCTGTTTCATAAGAGGAGCTGAGAAGCTACATGGCAAGGGCATGGATTTGGGAGAGGGGAAAGGAGGGCGAGTCCACCTCCCATGGAGGTCCACAGAGATACAGGGGTCAGTGCAGATGTCTCTGGAAAGAAATCCATGGAGAGAGAAGCCTAAGACAGGACCTTGAGGAAAGGGTTTGTCCAGGGATCGCTTCCCATGTGAGGGCAGGGGCCTGAGCACAGTATTAGTCACAGCACTAGTCAAGGGAAAGGCAAGTTTGAGTGACAGTGAGTTTGGTTGTAACCACTGCTATTCTAGCAAAACATTGATGGAACCTGGGCTCTGTAGACCCAACTGCAATTTACGCCTTTCCCTCAGGACAAATGAAAATGACGGCTTGGTCTTTAAGTGAATATAATTTTCAAGAGCCCCTAAGATATTATTGGTTAAACAGAATAAAGGTGTGGTAAATTTCCCAGTGGGAAACAGTGCAGCTATTCTTTCTACGGAAAATGAGTACTAAGTTCTAAGTGGTATTTTTGGATGCATCCATTGAGTAGCTAAATCAGCCGGGCCTCCTCTCCGCTGTGTCTCGAATGGGTGATAGACAACCACTGAATTACCGCATGCAACGGGTAATTTTGCCATCCCAGCCTCACTCTGCTCATTTAGCATTAGGAAATCTCAACACTTTTGTAAGTGACTTAAAATATTTGACATGAATGTCTCAGTCCCCTGAATACTGTGGAGGTTGTGGAAAGAAATCTTTGTTAGAAACTCAGCTTTTGAGAAACACTGAACAGGCTGCTCGAAGGCAAGAAGAAAAGGGTGTGAAGTAACCAATGCAGAACAACTTTAGTGCCAACTTCCCTATCCCGTCACTACAAATTTAGCATCACACACCTGGATGTATTTTTGGAGGTTAAGGAAGTAATGGGAAGACTGCCACCTCCTAACTCCCTCTCAGAGGAAAAGCGTTTTCATCATTGAGATATGTGACATCATGGTTTCCACTAACGATGCCAATGGAAGTCCACTGGAATTCATCACAGATGCCATCAGGATAATTACGGATACCCCTGACCCTGCAAATTGCTTTCATTCCCAATGGGGCATCACTTTTAAGATTTGAAAAGTGAAGTGACACCCTGAGAACCAGAGTCAATGGGAGTTAGAAACAGATGCCTTTAGGACTCAGACACTGAGGTCCTGGACATATCTCCAAAGAATTTCACAGAATGGGAAGTCTGTCTGGAGGATCAGTCAAAATAAAAGGAAGGGCCAAACAGTGTCTCTTTGCCACAGACCAAAATGGGTGCATCCCCTTCCTACTCTTTGTGGGTCAAGCTACTGGAGAGGGGAGGGTAGGGTGAAGCCACTCCGTGTCATGAAAATCGTGGGCTATCCAGCTCCATTAGGCAGATTTTAATCCAAATAACAGGAGACTCAAGGGTCTCAGAGCCTCCCTCATTGACCAGGAAGAAAGGAGATGAGCTCCCCCAAGGAGTCCCAGGTTCTCTATTGGGCTCCTTCGTTACTTGCTTCTTCTCATCTGATTCATACTAAACATCCAACTCAAATTGGTTAAACCGCAAAGGGAACATATTGGCTCTTATAACTGAGAGTCTGAATGAGGGGCTTGTCTGTGGAGCTCTGCAGCGATGCCGTCTACTTCATACTGAGCCCCACCACGGACACATGCGTGTCTGGCTACTTCACCATCAGTGATGATAAGTTTTATCATTGGGTTGAATGAGGGCTGTCAGATCCCTCCATTGTGTAATTATAGCTTTTCCTTTTAACCAGTAAGTAATCTGTGGGGCTACAATCTGGCATCAACGCCTCTGCATCTCCACCACAGCCCTTCACTGAAGGCGCTGCAAACTTTTCTTTTTAAGATTGGCACCTGAGCTAACGTCTGTAGCCAAACTTCTTTTTTTTCCTCCTCCTTCTTCTCCCCAAAGCCCCCCAGTACATAGTTGTATGTTCTAGTTGTAGGTCCTTCTGCTTGTGCTGTGTGGGACGCCATCTTAGCATGGTTGATGAGCAGTGCCACGTCCGTGCCCAGTATCTGAACCGGTGAAATCCTGAGCCACCAAAGCGGAGCATGTGAACCACTTGGCAGCGCGGCCGGCCCCAGCACTGCAAGCTTTGTACCAAATTTCCCCATCTTGAGTATCAATAAGGACCCACAGCTTTTCACTGAATTAACTAGTTCTCCTTACCTGTAATTCACTTTCTTGGTGATGGTACATCGTCCTAGTGTGTCCACTGGGAGCCTCTTGTGTTGGCTTCTTTTACCCTTTTTATACTATTCCCTGACATTTTAGAAATGATTGTCACTTTCCAGCAACAAGATGTTCCAGAATCATCTTGACTTTCCTCTTCCACAGGACATCGAATCAATTATACTCCAAGGAACTCTGATTCCTCTTACAGAAGACTAGTATTCAAGATCAAAACTTGCACACATCAGAGCATCCTGCACGAATCCCCATGGCTCCTTTGCTGACAGACATGGGGAAAGTACTTATTGTTTAAAACATGAGTCCATAATTTAATAATTATATCACTAGATTTATTAAACACGTTTTATTCTAATATTAAAAAAGGGACTATTTGCCGTCTAATATGTTTGCCTAAATGTTCCACTGTAACTATAATTATAATTCTTACATTTACCATTGAGCACCATGCTGTGGTCACCTTGTTGACCTGGTCTACTCCTTTCTTGACCCAAAGCTCACTCTTCATTTCTTCTGGAAGCTGCTTTGTGCCAGGCGTGGAGCTGTGTCCTAGGAATCAGTGCTGAACAAGACAGACACAAGTGCTAGACTTCACAGAATTTATGAGTCAGGAGGACACACAAAAACGTGCTCATGGTGAACTGAGTACCATGTGAGTGACGTGTGGCTGGACCCCAGGCTCTGAGCAGAGCTAGGAGGTCAGGAAACACGGCCATTTCCTCAGTCTCTCAAGGACTCTTCTCCCCTCTCTGTTCTCTCCCCTCTTTCCCTCTTTCCCTGTGGCTGTGGCCCCATGCCCTAGCTCTCAGGCCGTTCACCATCCTCTTACCCATACGTACTTCTTTCTGAACCCCTGACCCCATCCATCATCTGTGGCTGGAGTGAGGGTTCAGCATTATGTGGGTGGCCCTTCAAAGTTGAGTCGGGGTGGGTTGTCTAAGCCAACACTGTGGTTGGGGGACAGATGGTTGACACCTCCAAAGTCACCCCACCAGAGACGTGGTGGTCTGCAGCCACAGGTGCTCAGGAAGGTTGACAATGCTTTTCTCTCTGGGCCTCCCTGGTACCCATTGGCCACCCCATGCCCTTGCCTCGGTCCTGATCCCAGACCCCTGATTCTGTTAGGACCTGTGCCCTGACTCCCCATGGCAGACCCATAAGGTGCTGTTCTCCCACAGGGATGTTTTAGAAGTCAGAAGACAAGAGGCAAGCCCCAGTGTTGTTATGACTCACGTGAGAGCTGGAAATTTGTGTCCCGAGACAATTTCGAGAGGATAACAGATACCTCCTAGACACATTTGGTGCTGGATTAAATATGTATGTGAGTATGAAACCTGTTACCTACAAGGGATTCCATGTAACTGATTGACACATGGTTCCACAGTTTTTAAAGGTGATCTGTGCACATCTGAGACTGATCACTTTCTCCTTGAACCATAGATCTTATCAGTTAATAGACTCGTTAAATTTTTAGGGTGTCATGCCATGTCATGGCATGACTTCTGTCAAATTTTTAGGGTGTTTTATTGAGATATTTAATTTTTAAATAGTTTAATTTAAAAATAAAAATGTCTTATGCTATATATTAGGAATATACTAAAGCAAAAAATAACCCCTCCCAAAACCTAAAGAACAAAATCTCCCAAAACTAAGAGAACCAAACACAGAACCACAATAAAAGGAAGGGGAAAAGTCAAGCAATAAATATGCCAGTCAATAGATGGTGTTACAGTGATTGAATAACCACAGCTGCACAGAGAGAAAAACAAGATATTTGTCAGGAACAATTACCCTTCCAGCAACTTGATTCTGGAGGATTTTCTCAAAAAAGAGTCAATCAGAAATAAAACAGCTGCTTTTAATGGGGCGTTGTTGCCTCCTGGAGTAACTCAAATTTCCGGGAGAGGACCAGAGAAGAGCAGAAGCAGCTAGGGGTCAGCCAGGTGCTGTGACTGGGTGGGTGCAGGCATTGCTGGGACCCAGACGCCTGACCACACTCCAGGGGAGGACCCCAGAACTGCCAGGCTGTGACTTCCCTCTCCATCCTTCTGGAGAGACAGCTGTCTCTGGGAAGTAAATTTCCTTAAAGCTTGTTAAGTCCAAGTGCAAACATTTAAAGCTCCTCCGTGGCCGCCCTGGAGTCCCTTTTGGATGCTCCTCTCGGGAATATGATCCCAGGCAGCTCGAACCGCTGGGGCGCTTTTTTTTAATCTTGTTACGCAAAGCTAAATCCCACTGAATGCCTTCTGTTTTGATTGAAGGTGAGCAACTAATTTTATTTCTGCTTCATTCCAGAAGGACCTGAGGGCTTGATGGCATCTGAGCATCTTGGCACCCAATGTTCCCGCAGAGAAGCAGAGCTGATGTCTATTGAGTGCCTGACACTTTGCAAACCTCATTTTATCTTTAACCCCGGGAGGTAGCTATCCACATTACGCGGGATGAGGAGATCGGGGCTCAGAAAGGTTAGGGAATTGTGAAGACTCAAAGCAAGTCAGTGGCAGCGTGGAGGGATGGAGCAAGAGGGTCTAATGTGGAGCCATCTTCCTGACTCCCAAGCTCCCTAGCGTCCTGAACACTCCCCTGAAACGGCCCGGGCGGGAGAGGATTGGCTCACAGTCAGCCGATGTCTCCGGATTATGCCCACCGTTCCCTCTATGTCAGTCAACTTGCTCAGCATGCTAGAACTCAGCCCAGATTTCTCTCCAGATAAAAAAGATCTTGGCCGGCCCCGTGGCCAAGTAGTTAAGTCCGCACACTCTGCTTCGGCGGCCCAGGGTTTCACTGGTTTGGATCCTGGCCGCAGACATGGCACCGCTCATTAGGCCGTGCTGAGGTGGCGTCCCACATGCCACAACTAGAGGCAATTCAACAAGAATATACAACTATGGCCTGGGGGGCTCCGGGGAGAAGGAGAAGAAGCAGGAGGAAGAGGAGGAGGAGGAGAAGAAGATCTTTGCCAGATCTCCTGGAGAACTGGATTTCCTTACTTCACGGGGCTGCGTGCAACTCTGCAACAGCTTGTTGGTCTCAGTGCTGCAGGTAGGCTTGCGTCCTGGAGCACACGCAATCCCAGACGATTCTTTAGAATTCTTTTCATTGTCACACAGAGCTGGGGATAGAAAGGTGGGGATAGAAAGGTGGGAATCTGACCATGTGATTTGTACTCGCCGGTGCTTTACAACCCTGCATTCTATCCACAGGGGATTCCGGGTCCCGTCCACAGTGCTACATAATGGGGCATCCCCCACCTTTCCATACTTGGTAAATTATATGTGTTGTCAGATCATGCACTTGCCAAATTTCAATATTAATTGTGTGCAGCTCCCTTTTCAGGCCACCGGGTAATTATATCTACTTAGAATTTATCACCATTGTTTCCACAACGTGCTGTCACTGTCTCTTGTGTTTTGCCTCAAGCATAGAGAAGCTAAACAATGAATTTCAAAAGGTTGGCAAGAAACACCCCTCTAAGAACATATGATAAGAGACAAATATGCCTGGCTGCCGGCCTCTACCTGGCACTCAGGTTCCTCTTCACGGCCTCTTGGAAGGAGCTGTTCATCATTTCCAAAGCCAGGCCAACAGTGATGAATTTAGAACCCCGCCCACCCCATCCCTTCCTCTGGGTCTCTCTCCAGGTTCTCACAAAAGATGGGAGGCCATTATCAGCTCACGGGGACCCATTGGACCTGGAGCTTCTTCTGCACGACACCGGAGGAAGAGCTGGTGACTTCTGCCTGGGACAGTGAGCTCCTCCAGGTTCAGAGGGGAACCAATGTCCGTTCCCACAACTTGAACATGCAGTTCATTTTCCAAAACAAGTGGCCCTCGGCGGGAAGGACCCCTGGTGGTGCCAAATTCTGGAGAATGCTGGCCTGTCTTGGATACCTTCCAAGGAGTCAATTACCAGGTCACCATGGAAACACATTCCTAACTCGAGAGCAGAACCCGCGTTGGCTAGTTACCGAGATTGTAACTGGTGGGAAGACAGATGCGTATTCTGTCTATTAAATCGAAGTTGTGGAGTTTCATCTTAATAAGGCAGCCTGCCGGGGAAGCTGTGGTCCTGCGTGCGGGAGAAAGAAGTCGCAGGTCTCGGTCAGAGGTGTCAGACAGCCCAGTGTCAGCAGAGATGGGCCCTTTCCTCTCGGTCCCCTCGTCTCTCTTTATCTTTCCCTTTCCATCCTGATCCTGTGCTCTCTCTCTTTCCTATTCAAACACAAATATTTGTGGAGTTCCGACGCTGTGCCAGGCTGTGCTGGGTGCTGGGGAAGCAGACATTAGGGAGAGGGAGAGGGAGATGCTGCTGAGCGTCCATCCCAGAGCTGGTCCAACAGCGACGGCCCCAGGCAGTGGACGAGCCAATGAGCGGACCAAGTCCACGAGCTCATCCTAGCTGTGGGCACCGGGAAGAAATAAAACTGAGGGAGCCACGGAGGCTGTGAGGGAGGGAGTGTCAGTGTGTGAACAAGTGTGTCAGTGTGTGAATGAGTGTGCACATGGGTATGTCCAGGTATGAATGTATATAAGCGAGTGTGTGTGAGTTGTGTGTGTCCATGTGTGCATGAGTGTGAGTCCGTGTGAGGGAATGGGGTGTCAGGGTGTGAATGAGTGTGTGCACTAGAGTAAGTGTGGAGAAGCTCAGTGTCCTAGACAGAGCGATAAACTCTTCCTCCCGGGTCGTGCAGAAGAACCTCCAGTGTGTGTCAGTTTGTGTGTGTGGGGCTGTGTGTCAGTGTGTGTGTTTGTATGTGGATGTGTGAATGAGTGCATGAGTAGTGTGTCTCTGTGTGTGCATGAGTGTGCGTGCACGTGGCAGGTGTGAGTCTGGGAGCATTTCTGTTCAGTATCCCCTCCAGGAACAAGTTGGCTTTGTAAGGAAGAGAAAGGCCAAGAAGGGCCGCAGGGCTGCTCTAAGTGCGATGAGGGACCTTGATAAACTCACATCTTAGTTCTGGAAACTTTTTTGTGGATGCCTTGTGATTTTCCACGTCAAGCATCATGCCATCTGCTAATAAAGACAGTTATATCTGTTCCTTTTACAACCGCATGCCTTTGAGCTTTTTATCTCTTTTTCTTTCCTTATTTCACTGGCTACACCTTCCAGCATGGTGCTGGGTAGAAGTGATCACAGGGCACATCCTCGCCTTGTTCCCAGTCTTAGGGGAAAAGCATTAAGTCTCTCGTGATGAAGTATGCTGTTAGCTGTAGGTTGTTTTTGTACGTCTGTCTGCAGATGCCCTTTATTTGGTCAAAGAAGCTTTCTTCTATCTCCTAGTTTGCCGAGACATCTTATTATGAATCAGTGTTGAATTTTGTCTGATTAATTTTTCTACATCTATTAAAATGATCTTCTTTTCTTATTTATATTCTTAATGTGGTGAATTATATTATTTTACTTCTTTTGTGTGTGAGGAAGATTGGCCTTGAGCTAACATCTGTTGACAATCTTCCTCTTTTTTTGCTTGAGGAAGATTGTCGCTGAGCTAACATCTGTGCCGATCTTCATCTATCTTATGTGAAGTGCTGCCACAGCGTGGCTTGATGATAGGTGCTGTGTCTGCACCTGGGATCTGAACCCGTGAAACCTGAGCCACCAAAGCAGAGCGCACGAACCTAACCACTATGCCACCAGGTTGGCCTCTTATTTTACCTTTGACTATTGAACTAGCCTTGCATTCCTTGGGTAACCCCATTTAATGGCGACGTATTCTCTTTCTTGTATATTGCCGGATTCAAACTGCTTTCTTTTGTTGAGAATTTTTGCATTTATGTTTATGAGGGACAGTAGTGTGTAGTTTTCGTTTTTTGGTAATATCTTTGTCTAGTATTGGTATCAGAGTAAACCTGGCCTCATGAAATTAATTGAGAAATAGTCCCTTTTCCTCTATTTTCTAGAAGATATTATGCAGATTTGGTATTAGTTCTTACATGTCTCATAGAATTTTCCAGTGAAGTTATCTTTTTTGGAAGGTTTTTAACTAATTTAATTTCTTTAATGTATGTGGGACTATTCAGGTTATCTATTTCTTCTTGAGTAAGTTTTGGTAGTTTGCGTCTTTCAAGGAATCGGTGCATGTCATCTAAGTTGTTCAATTTATCAGCATAACATTATTTGTAATATTTTTTATTATCCTTAATATCTAGGGGATGAGTAGTGATGACCCTCTCTTATTCTTAATATTGATAATTTGTAATTCACTTTCTTTTTGGTCTGCCTGACTAGAAGTTTATAAATTTTACTCAACTTTTCTAAGAACCAGCTTTCGGTTTCTTTGATTTTTCTCTATTGTTTTTCTGTTTTCAATTTTATTGATTTCTCTCCTAAATTTTATTATTTCCTTCCTTCTGCTTGCCTTGGGGTTAATTAGCATTTTTCCTCTAATTTCTCAAAATGGAAGCTTAGGTTATTGATTTTAAATCTTTTTTTTTTTTAAATATGAGCGTGTGATGTTACAAATTGTCCTCTAAGTACTGCTTTAACTGCATACCACACATTTTATATGTTGTATTTTTATTGTCATTCAGTTCAGGATTGTTTTAATTTCCCCAGAGAATTCTTTTTTTATCCACGTCTTATTGAGAAGTATATTATTTAATTTCCAAATATCTAGTGATTTTCCAGATATATTTCTGTTATTGATTTTCTAGTTTAATTCAATCTTTATCACAGAATGTATTTTATATGGTTTCCATTCTTTTGACTTTATTAAGGTTTGTTTTATGGTCTAGAATATAGTCTCTTCTGGTGAATGTTACATTTGCACGTTAGAAGAAAGTGCATATTTTGCTGTTATTGGGTGGAGTGATCCGTAAATGTCAATCAGGTCAAAATGATTGATGGTGTTGTTTAAGTTATTCATATCCTAATTGATTTTTGCCTACTGTTTATATTTGTTTCTGAGAGAGAAGTGTTGAAGTCTCCAGCTATAATTATAGATTTTTCTGTCTCCTTTCAGATCAATCAGTTTTTTGCTTCCAGCATTTTGAAGCTGTGGTGTTAGTTGCATACACAAGTAAGAGCATTATCTCCTTTTGGAGAATTGACTTCTTCATCATCATATAATATCCCTCTTTATCTCTGATAATATTCCTTGTTCTAAATTCTGCCTTGTATTAAATTAATATAGCTACTCCAGCTTTCTATTGTTTTTTCGTTTCATGGTATCTCATTTGCCATCCTTTTACTTATAGCGTATCTATGTCTTAACATTTTAAATGAACGTCTTCTAGATAACGTATAATTGAGTCTTCCTTTTAATGCGACAATCTCTGTCCTTTAACTGTTGTAGTTAGACGATTCACATTTAAAATGATTCTTGGTGTAATTGGAGGAAAACCTATCATTTTGTTAGCTGTTTGCTATTTGTTTAATTTTTTAAAATTTACCCCTTTCTGCCTTCTCTGGTTTTAACTGACAATTTTATGATTCCATTTTATTTATTCCAGTAATTATTTATACCTTTTAATTTTTAAATATTTGCCCTAGTATTTACAATATACATTAAAAAAAATCTAAGTTCAGCTTGAAATGATATGATAGCACTTCATGTGGAGTGTAAGGGCCTTCTAACAGCGTGTCCCTAACTCTTCCCTCTCATCCTCCATGCCATTCTTGTCAGATATTTCACTTTCACACGTGCTGTAGACATGCACTACTTGGTGCATTTATAAGAGGATGAAAACCCCTATCCGTGTGTGTAGTCCCCATGCAGTTTACACTCTCAGGCCTGCACACACTTGGCCTTTATCAATTAGTCAACAGTTTAAAGCTGAATTCTCTCACCAATGTATGTGCTGTCAGGCAGCCTCTTCCCTTTGTGAGCAAAAGCATGAGGCTTCTTTTTCCCTGCAAGCGTCTGTCCCTCCCCAGGTTTTGGGTTTTTTGTTTGCTCTGCAACCTAGGTTCTCTGATGGGTTCAAGGAAAGTCTGTGGCTGGCATTTTTTCTAGTTCGCTACTTATAAAGGTGGAAGCAGTAATCTTCCCCAGTCTCTCCATTACGGAGGTAAAATCTGAAGTCTCTGACTCCATTTTGCTTGAATTTTATTTTACTCTCTCTCAGTGAACAAAAATTCCATTATAGAAACTTGATTTTATCTGGCTATCTGGCTGGTGCATCTCCTAAGAAACTGCCAGAGTGCCTGCCAAGGTTTGAGAACACCTACCAATTGTATCTCCCACTAGAAATCTGCAAGATGTTATCTCACTTTTCCATTACTTTGAAGATTTCTTTCTTTTAATTTCCAGTGAGGAATTCTTAAGAATTCTGCAAGATGCCCTTAGAATGACAATAATGCCTAGAATCAGGCAAATCTGGGTTCAAATTCATGTTCTACCACTTCTAGTTGAATGACAAAATCATTCAACTTTCTCTCTAAGTCTTCTTGAATGGGGGTGATCATGATGTGTAAGTGATTACACATGCATCCTTTCATATACATAACAACCTTGCAGCCAACATTTTGTTTTATCGTATATGGTTACTCCCATTAAATAATCAATATTTGAATAACTCAGTAAAAGCCACAAGCCCATTTGTTTCTTCAGGAAGTATTCTGTGGAGGACATTCATGTAGTACCAAATCCTTTCTTATTCCAGAATGGCCAGAACCTCATCACCTGCAACCTTTTCCCACGGACTCAACCTCTCCTCGTCCAGTTCCATGCTCCAGTCAACGTCTCCACTATCTACCCAGAGGTTGAAGCTCAAAATCTAGGAACCATTCCTAATACTTCTTTCTCTTTCACCCTCCTATTCAGTCCATCTCCAAACGTTGTCTTCCTGGCTATCTCCTACATTTACTGCCCTCTCTTCCAAAACTGCCATCGTTCTTCCATTAGAGCTGTGCAGCCACCTGTGAACTGACTTTCCCTCCGGCTGTTCTCCACTCTTCTGCTGAGGGCTCCTTCTCAAAAGAAGTCACGGCGCTCCACTGCTTCCAGCCTTGGCTAGCTCCCCATCCTTGGCATTTCCCAGCGCCGTGCCTGGGAGGATTGCCTTGATGTGTCCCACAGCATCCACACTTCCACTCCGCGTCTCCCTCTGCTCCCTGACTTTAAGCTCTACTTTGTTCGATAAAACTCGCTGAGACCCTGCCGTCGGCTTAGAGTGGATACTCAGTCAATACGGGTGACATATATGAATGAAAGAGTGAGTAATAGTGGGAGACTTATGAGGTAGAAAAGGGAATCAAACTTTAGAGAGACAACAAGCACTCTCACAGCCGACCTTGCTGTGGCCACGTGCTCAGCTCTGCTTCTCATTCAGGGTTTAACACGCACAACACTAAGAGGCAGGTGCTATTGTCTCCATTTTACAGATGAGAAAACCGAGGCCCAAGATACTTGCTAATTTACAAAAGTCTGAAGTAAGTTGTGTGTCCAATTAAGGAAATCTACCAAAAGGATTTAAAATTATATTTCAATTTTCTATTACAAGTGGGGGCAATAAATTTTTTAAAATTAGTAGTAACGTTCAGTCAATGCTACTCTGAAGCACTTATATTTAACCAAATACGTGAGCGATCCCAAAGATCATCTTGGTAACCTCCCTATGCTTCAGCCTGGTCTAGGGACCCTCAACTATAACTGGTGGCTTCCAAAATGAGTGTCTGGCCCCTCCCCGAGCAGCATCCTACTTCTTGGAGGGGTGTGTCTTTCCTGAGAGTTGTGACGAATGCCAACACACGTTCCCAGACTCCTGGAACGTCTGGGCTGGAAAGTGCCTGGGGCTGCCTGGACCTTTGTGCATGATTACTCTGGTTCCTCTTGCTTCCTTCCAGTGTGTCCTCTTGCCTCCAAGCCTCTTGACCAGTCAGCCACGTGGTGCGTCAGGAGTTGGGGTGTGGCCTCCAAAATAAGCACTCCTCCTACCCTTCACCTGTGGAGAGCCATGTCTGTTAAGCTTTCCCTGGGGTTTCTACAGCATTTGCTCAAAATTTGGTCTTTCAAAAATGCAAGAAAGTTTGCTATTAGTTCAGGAGAAGGGAGATGAGGCCATTTAGAAAAGGCACTCTCAGGCCATTGTTGAAGACACGGTTGCAATATAACATCTGCAAAATAGTCTTCCTTTTATTTTTCAATCTTATGAAAGGCTGGTTAGGTGCCCTAACAAACATTAATAAAACAACCTCATGTAAATAGCATGTACATAAAATACAAGATTATCATTTGAAAGAAAAAATATGGCAAATTATTTTGATAACTGGAATAGAAATCTAAGACCCCCTTAGGCATACCCCACATTCATAGAAGGGCAACAGCGGCTGTGAGGGCGACACGGTTTACCCAGTGCTGGGGCTGGTGGCGCAGAAGCTAGGGTGCTTGGGTGGCGGTGCTGTTTCCCTGAAGCCAGGAGATCTCCAAACTTGGCTGCACAGCACACCCTCCCCTGGACATTTCACAGTCATTTCACAGATGGTAAGTTAGAGACAGACGCCCGGGGACGTGGAGATGAAGACCCAGATGGGTCAAAACTCACACATTAGACAAATTCACCGGATTAAGACTGAGATGGCTTCAGATTTTAAATCTTGAACACACTCTATTAACTATAAAATAGTTTTTCAAACATATAGAAGTAGCATATGCTGGAAAACTATTCCAAAACTCCAGTAAAAATTCAAGTCTCAATTGTACCTTGTGGAGATAAGCGTTGTTTGATGTGAATTCTTCCATATTGTGAGTATACGTATACACACATACACACACCTTACATGCATTCATGTACAAATTTATATAGTATTTTATATATAAATATATAATATAAATGGATGCATATATAAATATGTATGTATGTATAAATATAGTTAAGGTATTTCCTTTTATTATCTTCTCTTACAAACATGTCCCTGCTGCCGGGGCTTCTGGTGGGAATGTAAGCCGTGGTGACCACTGTGGAAAGCGGTTGGGCCGTTTCTTAACAAGTTAAGGCTGCACCTACCATCTGACCCACACATTCCACTCCTAGCTGTTTCTCAGAAAAGAAAGCATATGTCTGTACAAAAAACTTGTATGTGACTATTTGTAGCTGTTTTATTCCTATTAGCCCCAAACTGAAAACAACCCAAATGCCCATCAACAGAACATCGGCAAATAAACTGTGGTCCCTCCGCATGACGGAAGACTACTTGGCGAGAAAAGGGATGGGCTGTGGATGCAGCAACAACACGGATGGATCTGAACAGAATTATGCTCAGTTAAAGAAGGCAGAAAAATTGAATATGTATAGTGCGCTTTCACTTATATCAAACTCTAGAAAATGAAAATTAATCTATAGTCACAAAAAGCAGATCAGTGGTTGCTGGGGTGGGGGAGGGGTGCAGAGAGGCAGGAGGAAAGTTTTGGAAGGGGATATGGTCCTATTTTGATTTTAGTGATGGTTTGATGAGTGTATCATATGTTAAAATGTATCAAATGACACACTTTAAATATGTGCAGTTTATTATACGTCAATTATACCTCAACAGAGCTGATTTTTAACATGTCCTGGGCGGGTATCTTTCCATCCTTGTATTTAGGCCTGCAGCACTGCATTAGCTGCACAGAGTATGTCATTATACGGATGCTCCCAAATTAATCGGACTCCTCTTGATAAATGTTTATGTTGTTTCCAATTTTCCACCATTATTCATGATGATTATCCATCCATATGTGTCTTTGCTCATTTGTGCCATTACTTCTGTAGACAGATTTGGAAATGGAATTGGGTCAGTGGGCATGCACATTTCAATTTCCTAATGATATTATCCAACTGCCCTGCAAAATTAAAAAAAAATCAAACTAAACAAAAAACAATATAAAAGTTTTCTGTAGATATACTCTGTCATCAACAGCTAGCGAGAGAGCTCTTTTCCCCACACCCTCAGCCACACGGCCACCACCAGACAACAGGGCTGACAACCCCGCTATTTCCGTTCAGATAAGGGGATGGTTGACTCCGTCATCTTGAGGGCAGTGGCATGGTTGCAGCAAGCTGCCATGTGGACGGATCCCAGAGGGGATCCATGAAGAGAAGGGGAGGGTAGAAATAGCAGGCGTTTAAAGTGTAGCTCAAGCGTGAAGGGACGAGTAGGAACTTCCACTGGCAAGAAGAGTTCTGTTTGTAGACCATTGCGCATGCCGTCAGGCTCAGGCCCTGCGTCTGCTTCCCCATCACCGCCGTGTTCACAGGGGCTCACCTGCCAAGCGTCACAGCTGCTGGTGGATGGACATGCTCAGCTGTAGAGCAGAAGTGGGCTGGTCCTCCGCTGCCCCAGTGCACAGATTCCGGCTCTTGGCCAGGGGGCTGTTTTGTCTGTGTTGTACATGGCTCTGCTGGCCGTACCTGACCTTTGACTCAATCTGTTGAGATGTAAGTTTGCATAACCAGCTGTGCTGGACCCTTGCTGTGGTCCACATTTGGATTATAGCTCATTAGGCAAAGGGGCCGCCTTCCTCATCTGTGACCAGGACTTTCTCTCTCTCTGTCTCTTTTTGTCTTCTCTTCCCTGTCACTTTCTCTGTGT
>NC_060278.1:109139416-109227721 GCF_021613505.1 Equus quagga | reverse complement strand
TCTCTCTGTCTCTTTTTGTCTTCTCTTCCCTGTCACTTTCTCTGTGTCTGTCTCATCTCTTTTTCTGTTCTCTCTCTCTCCTTTCTCTCTCTCTGTCTCTCTTTCTGTCTTTCTGTTATTTCTCCTCCCCTCCTCTCTCTCTCTGACGTGCACTCATCCCAAAACAAAACACAAAACAAACTGAAAGTGACTTATTGGTGGACTTTGCAAGCCAGGATCCTCTCCCTTCCACCATCAACCAAGCCCTTTCCTTCTGCTCTTCGAGGCAGAACCCTAGGTACATGGTGACCCTGGCTCCCTGTGCTTGAAGGTGGAGTAACACGGCTTTGCCAGGGCTCCGGGCTCTGGGCTCTTATTCCTGACACCCATCACAGGATGTAAATGCTGGGTTTCTACTGTGAGACGTGTCTCCTTGGCTGTCAGAAGGAGGCAGGGTCGGGGGGAGAGGCTGGAACCTGAAATATGAGAGGCAGGCTGGCAGGGCGCCGTGCCGAGCTCTGGTTCCAGGTGGAAGGTACTTCCATTGGAGGTCTCTCCCATTTAGATCTCGCTTCTGCTTTTGTACGTTTCGCCATTATTCTTATTTTGAGGACATTATTTCATCCAGTGCTCTAGAATTAGGCTTACCTTTAGAACGGAAGATTTTAGGGCTGCAGGGGTATTCTAGGAAATATCTGAATTCGGTGGGTGGGCTTTTAAAATCCACTTCATTCGTTAGTCAGGTAAGTGTTTCCGAATACTTGCTGAGGCCTCTGGAAGACAGGCGGCTCCTGAGCACCTGGAACTGGGACGAGCCCAGCCCCCTTCCTGCAGGTTCCGGTCACAGAGGAGGGAGCTGACGTCTACTCAGCGAGGGCATCAGGGTCAAGGGTACAAGTCAACACGCCATGCGGGGCAGCTGCTCCAGCTTCTTCGAGTTGGACGGGCAAGGCCGCTGTCTCCTGGAGCCCATGGTGTCCACGAGGCATCGGCCAGGAAACAAACAAACGAACAAACAAACGGGGTCCTTGCAGAAGGTGGAACAGGTGTCACAAAGAATATGATACAGGGAGTGTGTGCGAGAAGCAGACCCCGCGCTGGGCAAAAGGGGAGGGAGGTCTTGCTCCTCCTTTATCCCCTCCGGTAGCCCCATAGGTCCCGTGGTCGGGCCCTCACATCCGTGGTCGGGCCCTCACATCCGTGGTCGGGCCCTGTAGTTCCCGTGCTCAGTCCCCATAGTTCCCGTGCTCAGTCCCCATGGTTCCCGTGGTCAGGCCCCATGGTTCCCGTGGTCAGGCCCTCATACCTGTGATCAGGACCCGCAGTTCTTGTCGCATTTGAAGTGCTCCTGTGGCCTGTGAGAGTCGACTATGCACACCTCTTCAACTCCACGCTCAGGACATCACACTGGTGGATGGCAATTGGCCTCAGTGAGCACATTTACACCATGGAAGTCGTCCAACACTATAAATCAGGACTTTGCACCGTTTTCTCCAGAAGGCTGGTTGCTAAACACTGACCAGCCCCCAAGTGGCCCTGAAGCCTCCACCTGCTGGAGCTGACAGCTGGCCGGGGGGGAGTCTGGCTTCCCTGTGTGGAGGCGATGGGCTGTCTCCCCCGGTGTCTACCGGAGCTCAGACACGTGGGTATCCCCACGGCCACATTTTCAAAGAGCAAAAGGGAGATCCCAGACACCGCTCAGGCAGAGCCAGCGGGGGAGGACTGAGGCGCACCTGCAGGGGGAGGGTCACCTGAGCAGCATGAGGCAAACCCTCACCTGGGCTGCACGCAGGCCTCGAGAGGGAGACACAGCTGCAGTGCAGGCAAAGCACCCTGGGAGGGAAGCAGAAGATGAAGGGGAGTCGGCCTGAGCACCAGGAGGGGGCCCAGCATCCCCTGGGTCACTTGTGACGGTTTAACCCATTTGGAATAAAGGAGATTAGAGGAAGGAAGATGGAAATTAATGAACATGAAGAAATTCTGAATATAAGAGGGATTATGGGAGAAGTCAAGAAATAGCTTGACTTAATTGCTTATTTATTTTTAGGGTCAACAGCATTTGCAAAGTTGGGCATCAATTGATTAGATTCACTCATTTATTCAATCAGAAACTTATTGAGAGCATACTGTGTGCTAGGCAAAATATGCTTGGGCTATGCTATTGAATAAAATAGATAAGACCTCTAATTTACTGTCTTTCAGGAGACAAATATCAATCCAATAACAATGTAAATAATTAGATGATTACAAATCGTGGCATGCGTGCACGTGAGCTTTATAGACAGAGTATAGCATGTTCAAAGGTCCTGAGGTACAAGGAACAGTAAGTAGGAAGGACTGGAAATCTCAGAATGCCAAGGATGTGGTAAAGAGGCCCAAGGTCAAGCAGGGCCATGGCAACGATGTCTGTTCTTGGAGGTGGAGCAATGGGAAGCCACTGAAGGCATAAAGCCAGGCAGGCATGGGGTCAGATGTGCTGATTTCAAGACCAGAGGCCAGAATGCTGTGGAGGGGACAGGCCAGCTGATGGCGGCTCGACCAATGGCTTTTCCTCTCCTGTCACTTCTTGATTCTGCCACTGGTGGTCTCCATGACTTGGGGAGTAGGCAAACTGGCACCCGTTTCCTGTGCTCACTTTCTGATTTTCATAAATGCAAATTAAAATGCTTATCTGCCCCATAAAGACTTGGCGTGTTTAAATCGCCATCATCCCGTTCAGTGTGTCCAGGGCTGTCGGAATCGTCCTCATGGGTGGAATGGGCGTTCAGTCCACAGCGGAGTCGTTACAGGACGGCTCTTCCTCTCCGTCTGACCAAAGTGGCAGTTGTAACGTATTTATTCAGGATTTAGAAAATTGAATTCCATTAGAAGTGGAACGGTGTTAAATTAAGTAATTCCTATTGTATTTGTCTGACAGACAGGGGTGGCCTGACCTGGGAGGGACGGGCCCCCCATCACGGCCTGGGCTCCCTTCTGCTGGTGGATGGATGTCACTAATGGGGTGGATCCTGCTTAACCCTTAATCACTCGTTTAAATCTGTTAGTGACACCTAAGAACCGCGCAGGTTTACTGATACAATTTGATACCTTAATAGGAATAATCCTCTTTGTTCAAGCTGCTGGTAGGGGCTTAACTTCTGCAGTATCACTGTCAGGTACGAGTCACGTGGCTGGATCATGCTCCCTTAATAACAAGGGATGATGAAAGGATGGGACAGATGGAAATGGATACGCCGGTTTCCTTTCCATTTTCCTTCTTCACAGTGATAGAGTTTGAGATTTCAGTGACAAGGAGACTTGGAACGATCTGGAAAGAAGCTGCTCTGACGCCTGCCTTGCTGCAGTTAAATTCTCGCTCGCTGTTTATCAAAGAGGGTGGATTTAAGGCAACTGTGATGGACCTGAAGACAGAATTTTCTAGCCAGTTGGAAAACAAAATGAAAAATGATAATGAGTTAAAAAAATAAAACACTAAACAGGAAAAAAATGAACATGTGGGTTTTAGGTTCGGCTCTCTACACTAAATGAATACTTGAAGCAGTTATTCAATTTCCCTCTCTGCTGCCTGGCCATGGTGTAACGAGAGTACTCAGATCCTTTATTGGGACAAACATCCCCAGACAGGGTCAAGATTTACACTGCCATTATAACAATTCAGTGTCCAAATGGGTATTCTGAAGACATCAACAGCATCCTGAGTAGCAGACAACATTTCATCCTTTCGAGACTACAGATGGCACACCACAAGAAACTTCCTCTGGCAAAAGTTGTGCTGCCCTCCCCTAAGTCACACAATTTAATTGTATAGGCTGAGAACCAAATGCAGTGACATCTTTTCTATCCTTAGAAAATAAACGATAGATGGTTTTGTTTTGAGAGGAAAGGGACGGAGGGCGCAGGCCTTAAAGCAATGGATGGAGGCTGTGGCTTTCTGAGATGGGTGTTGAAATCCAAGCAGGAATTGAGACAAATGACAGGAGATGCTGGCCATCCCTTGACAAATAGCCACCTCAATGGGTTTTCCCTACATGCAGAGTAAGGAAGGCAGACTTGGCAGCTTTCAAAATATTTCTGCACTCACAGAAGTGGCTAACATATGATCGACACCCCATAAGACATGGACGATCTCTTTGGAGTGTCTGAAAGCAGATGGTGTGTCTTTATAAAAATAAAGAAAAAGCGCAAGAGAGCTTAGGGGAGTGGGCCTGGGAGCGTTCAACTTAGCAGAACGCTGTTCACGGAGAAGCTGAAGCCAAGTCTTTGGTGATCAGGAGAAACTTCTGGAGCTCAAATGAAAGGCTATTTCCTTCGAATACACTGAGGAAGGAATAACTCATTACATGGACTTTTGTTGTTATAACATAGAGGTTCTTACTTTCCTCTTCAAGCAACTTCCAGAAAAGCTCATAGTGGTTGGCACTCACTCTTGAAGAATGAAGTCATCAGCTGGAAGGTCGGAGCAGAACCCCGTCATACCAAAGAACCAGAGGGGTTCTGGATTCTGGTGCATAAGATGGGAATTATGAGGACAAAATGCGCTCTGGCGATTGTGCCAAGCTTGGGCAGGCGGCTTTTTGCTGGAGAGGTGAGTGGCGAGTCCCTGGGTCTGCTGCTCTGTGCCGTGAAGCCTTGCTTCTCAGCGTGTTTGATGTATTCAGCGTACAAAAATGGGGTGTCCATGGATCATGTAGGTCATTCACTAAGAGACGTACCCCGGCTTCCTTCTGGATGGCCTGTGCCTTGAATCCCAAACAGAAAACCAGAGCTGGCCCTCCTCTCAGGAGTTACCTGTGAGCCCCTAAGCTTTGTGCCTGAGCAAAGCCAAGCACGTTGCTTCAGTGCTCGGCGTCCCCTGAGTTCCCCCGACATTCTGATTATTTGTGCAGTTGTTATTTCTATTAATGGCCTGTAGTTCGTTCCAAAGATAATCCCCAGAGCTCTAATAGTGGTTCCACTGCGACCGCTGGCCTGCCTGAAATAGTGTGCAAAGTCACGTGAATGCCATGAAACAGATGCAGTGACAGACAACGGGAACCGTGGGTCTTGATGGGAAACACCAGGCAACACATGCTTTAATTGTGTCCTGGTGCATCCCGGGTCCTGGGGACATTATTTCCAAGTGGCTTTATTAACTTATTAAATCCATATTACCTTCCTCAAGACTAGGAATGACAATAACAGCCGAGTCTATGTAAAGAAAATAAAAGTTGACAATACCGTGTGAATCACGAAAAGCTTCACTGGCCCACGTCTACTAAGAAGGTGCAATGAACCATTTTGTCTCCTAAACATGTGGCAGGTGTACGCTGGGTTAGGATTGGGCTTCATGCTCCTCTTTGTTGCACGCACACCCCCGTGGACGTTCAGAACCAGTCAACGCAGGAGACAAGCAATGGATGCTATTTTGCATGCTTCCCATTTCCTAAATCGTTGCTTGAGAAATGCTATTCTAAGTTATTGGGGCAAGAGCCAAGAGCCGTCTAATTTATTTGGCCACATCCAAGCAGTTCCTGAAAGATGGGTCCTAGGAAAACATAGGTCACATGTAATAATTAATAATAATAACATATTATTCGCTTGCTCTGAGCTACATTTTTCATGTTACCTTGTGGAATTCCTGCAAAGTAGGCATTATTATTCTAATTTTATAGATGAGGTTTAGCAATCAAATAACTTTCCCAGACCACAAATGGGGACACCAGGATTTGAACTCCTCACCCCTTAATTGTTAGGTTACATGCAGCCTCTCAGCTCTGAGAGCCAGCACGTGTCTGTCTGCCGTGTGCCAGGCGCCGTGTTAAGCAGGTTGTGTGTGTCCTCATCACACTCCTGAATGTTCCAGATGACGTTGCACGTCAGTAGGACATAGCACATCCATTGCACGTCAATAACCCAGAGAGATCATCGCCAGCTGTTTTCTCCCAAATGTGTAGACAAGCCCTCTGAGGGGGTCTCGTTGTAACAGAGACGGGCTCTGGGCCACCTTAGAACACTCTCCTCCTCCTCAGATGTAAGGAGCTTGCTCCTTCCTTCCAGGAGCACCCTCAGTGTGGTGGTGCCCTAGGTCAACAGCCAGGAGACAGACAACTTGTCACCATGACCTTGGCAAGTCCAAGGTCGCTCGCTCACTTCTCAGTTGCTTCACCCGCCGTGCAATTAGACTGTCAGGCTGAGGAGCAGGCTGCATCGGCTGCACTTTTCACAGAAAACAAATGGAAAAAAAATCACTTCTTCCCAACTGCATGGCTTCAGTCTTTCACCGGTGATTTAAATTTTAAAACGTTTCTGTTATAAACCCCGATGCATGGTTTCTGCAGCGTCCATCTTGAAGTTACCCCATGACAATCCCGTCCCCGCATAGAAGAACTGAAAAGAAAATGATAAAGACTTTCTAATATTTGTTTTTCTCTTTCAAGTTAGATGACAATTTTGTTTAGTTGGTTCAGGTAAAATTCCAGTCGCAATGTGAGCTTTTTAGAAGGATGGGAAATTGATTTCTTCCCTTGCGGCACAGAGCACGCCAACTCTTATAATCTTTATATGATCTTTAGAGAGATGGATTAAGGAGGCCCCCATGGCAGAGAAACCTGCGGAGGCCAGGGCAGCCTGAGTTCTCCGCCCCTGGACCGAATGATACTGAAACGTCCAGCCGGTCTGCTGGGGAAGAGGACTCAGCTCACACGCACCAGGGCTCTTGCATAAGACATCTCAAAGTCAGATGTTGCTCCGGTCAGGTGGGGGTGTAAGTTAATAGAATGCACTGGGCGTGCAGAATAGGGAGAGAACCTCCCTTTTTCCCCATTCCCCGTAGCTCTAGCAAATTCCAGTCACGTGGGAAGGTGGCCGCAGTGCTGTCAGGTCTTAATGGTCCACAAAAGCCGGGAATCAGACTTTTTATGTGAAGTGTCCCAAGTCCTAAATATTGGCAGGCCAGTAAAAAAGCAAAATGAAAAGCACCGCGAAAGCCAAACAAACAGACCAGTGGCCATCCACGCCGACACAGTGTGCCTGTGCCCGCTGCCTGCTTGAGTTCAGCTGGGACCCAAACAGTCCCCTGAACCTCACCCCTGACAGGTTCATTACTCTGGGCACCTGTTCTGGACATCAGGGCTTTTATGCTCACACCTTTCCCATTGTTTTTATTAATACTTCCAGTTACCCGGTTGATGGCTTTGCCTCATCATCTGTTGTCACCCAAATTATTATTATCAGCAGCCTGACTTGACAGGTTGCCTCAGTTCTGCTCGTATTAATATTCTACTTGTTTTTTTTCTGTTTTGCTCTACTTTATATACACACACAAAGACGTATCGGGAGCTTCAACTGCATTCAGCATCCGGCAATTTATTTGATAGAGTGATTGCTCTGTGCCCTTTGCAACAACAGCATTTAAAATGTATCGTGCTTTTCTTTACTGGTCGGCTCTGCGCTCTCCACTTGATGCTAACATTACTTGACTTATCGCTCAGTCAGTAATTCCAGAGAACAATTGGTTTTCCTGAACTCTCCCACGAATGTTCTTAATTTCCTTGCTTTAATCCCCAGAGTCATTCATATTAACTCCCCAGTCTAGTGAGGTCACAGGTTTGCAGCTCTCGGCTGCTGGCCAAGAGGGACTCCAACCAAATGCTAAGGATAATCCAAGCTCGTGTTTTTGAGTAGGTCTATAGTTTCTACTCTTTTCGCCTTACATTTTCAACCCTTCAATGCAAACTATTTAATTTATGCACCCTAACGTAATCTCATTTTAAATTCATATGTGTTGTCATTTGAAAAAATAATCAAGTCACATGCATATCTAAATGAGTGATAAACACCCATGCTACATGGGACGTGGAGACATTTACAAACTATTTCCTATAAATTTTCCATGAAGAAACATGCTGGAACTAGAAACATAGAATGCCAGTGGCAATCACTTTTTCTAGCAATTTGCTTTTACAAATAAAAGATGTGCTCTCAAAATTGGATATTAACAGTGATACGCTGGAAAATGACATGAGCAATGTTTCTATACAGCTTTGGTTGGTTTCCTGATGCCAGTGAAAAGTTGGCTCAGTGAAAACCGATGATTTTATTAATACATACAGGACCCACACCGTCATCCTGCTTAGAGGCTTTTTAATGAGGTCGATGCTGCAAACATAGGGTTTTGAAAAAAGTTGAATAAATGGCATGTCAGTTCTGTTCAATCCTGGTTGGCTATATATTTTTTCCTTTTTCTCCCCAAATGTAGCAAGCTAAATAGCCAACACACTCAGATGCCATGTAATCTTTTCAAAATGGGCTACTTGCTCCTGAATTAAGTCACAAAATTTAGGCTGAGGCAATACTGTGTGCTAAAACCACACGCGTGTCCAGATCCCAAGGTGCCTGTGAAGCCGCCCGTCTCTATCATGCCAAGATCATGGTGCTCATTAGTGTCAAAATTGGCGTGATATTAACTTTCAGAGCTACTGAGAGATATAATTAGATGGAATGAGTGATTTTTAAACACTTGAGGCTGTGGATGACACTCACTTTGCAAAATAAATCAAACTTCCCAAGCATGTATCTGGCCTTGCAGGTTGGAAGGAAAAAAATGCAACCCTGTCTTTGAGAGTCTCTGCGACTCCTATTGTTAAGGTTAAGAGCACATTTTCTTGTTGTAAAGGGTGAGCAGGAGAACATTTTGACTTCATATATAGCTCCTTAGGCAAGGCTATTTAGTTACCAAGGCTTAATTGGAATATTTTATTCTTCTAAGAGAGGAGGGAGAGATGTGGAGCTTCTGGGAAATCTAACGTTAATCCCCCTCTTTCCATGTTTCTAATTGGATATTTCAAAGGCAAGACATGTCATCGCCTGTTCACAAATTGAGCAAGGTGAGAAGTTACGTGGTTTAGTGTCTTCCCTAAAACCGCAGCCCCACGTAAGCGGAGGCAATTTATCTCTGGCGAAGATGCTGTGGTGTGTGGGGCTTCGGCTTGGCTGGGAATTCATGACCTTCACCACGCATTGGTTATTAAGATTTCATAAGTGTTACAGTACATTGTCACAATATTATGTCACCTCACCCCAAAGTATCGAGGAAATTACGACAACATGTGGCTCGTCAAACAATTATCCTTTGAGGCTGATTAATGTTGACAGCCTATGGGAATATTTCAGGTAAATGGAACCTTCAGAGGGCTGGCATTTGGAAGAGATTTATACAGATGGTTGCATTGACATCCCATGACCATCTCCTCAGAAGAATTTAATTTAGAGTGAGGCAAACACTTCGTTTCTCCCATGGTATGATTTTTGATGCTCATTCTTACCCGGACAGTCTGTTCCTTAGGTTCATGGGTCGGTCCTATTCCACAGAAATGTCCACATGAGTGTGCAGTGATGGAATAAAAAGAAGGTTCTTTGCAGCATCCTTTGTATCAGGAAATCATTGAGAGTCACTATCTCAACGTGCAGGAGCAGAGGAACAGCTGACTATGTTGAGGTGCATTCATAAATGGAATATGATGCAGCCCTGAGAAGACTGGTCCGTCCTCCACGCTGACGTGGAAAGGGTCATAGTATATTGACGTGTAGAAAGCAAATTGTAGGATGACGTGCATCTCAGACTCCTAACTTTATTAAAAAGACAGTGGAACAACCAAACGTTTTCCTATGTTTGTGTGAGTGTGTGTCTCTCTGTGTGTACATGTTTGTGCCTGTTTGTGCATGTGTGTCCACACATGTGTGCTCACATCACAGAATATGTCCAGAAGACCACACATGTATCAATTTTCTGCTGTTATCTCTGAAGATAGTATTGCATGCAGGGGGGGTTTTACTGTAAATATGTCTGTATAACCTGCATTTGTTATAGCAGACATGGATTATTTTGTAATAAATGCAAACAATTGAAAACGTAAACACCAGGACAAGAAAATGCATGGTCCTTCCAGGGTGCAGGCAACACTGACAACTCTCTCTGGGAGGGAAAGTGAGTAACTTGATAGTAAACACTAAATCCAGGTCCATCGTGAGATGCACCGGCCACGCCACCCTGAGGGGAGTGCTCTTGGCTCTTTCTAGAAGGAAGTTGCAGTGTTTTGCTGGACTCCCGTGGGGAATGACTCTGCTCTTTAGTATGCAATGGTCTGCAGGCACAGGACCCAAGAGGACAATGGGTGGCCACGATTGCCTAAATGTTCTCTTCCCTTTGATTTGCAAAAAGATGCAGGAATTCAGACAGTGTAATAGTATAATAATAGTCACTATCATTTAGTTAACAACAGTTATTGCTTTTTGCTAACTACTCTCCAAGTATTATTTCACTAATCTTCAAAACAACGGTTTAGAGGGAGGTATTGTTATTATTATGAATTTTGTGAATGAAGATGTTGCCCAGCCCACTGACCCCATAAGACATCAACCACAGCCCTGCTCAGAACAGGCCTAATGTATTATCTTTCGCTTACAGGAAAACCACAGAGAGAGGAAGGAGAGGATGGCTGAGACACGTGGTCTAAACCAGTTAAAACCAGTTGAAGGCAACATGGCAGTCCGACTCGACCCGACATAGACCCCCCAGCTCATTATCCTTACATCATAACACATCACCATGCTACATAACGCACCTACCGTGACAGGAAAGTCCAGACCAAGTAAGGGAAGAAAAGGGGCGGCACCCCATTTCACAGAAAAGCTTCCCCAGTTCCCCACATTGCTATAAATAGGCCTCCCCTTTACTACTTTGACCCCTTATAACAGTTGCTTCATGGCCCCAAGAGCTGAGAAGAGTTGATTTGTGAACTTTGCCTCCGGTTCTCCATTCTTTGGCCGTTGAACAAAGCTTGTGCTGGTGAACGCTCAGCTTTGGTCTCGTTTCAAAGCTGTGACCCTGAACAGAGAGAGAACCCTCCCAGGAGGAAAAGGGCTGATTGTGAGTTCGAGGCCCACGGGCCCCTGGGCTCTTCCTTGGGTCCCCCTGAGCGTGGGTTCAAGTTCCACCAGAGGGAAGTTAAATTGGTAACAAAAATACCAAGCTTAGCTGCAAAGACCTAATTGTTAATGAAAACTAGTTCACGTGTGGGTGCTTTTGGAGCAGTCAATGAGCGTGGACGTCTGCAGATGTTTCCCTGTCTGCTTCCTGTAAGGGAGCTCTGGTGGGGGAGACGCTGACCAGCCCGAAGGAGGCCCTTCCTGGGGTCTCGGCTCTGCCCACTCCCTGACCTTGGCTTTCCAGTCCGTTAAGTGGGGACAAAGACTCTCATCGCATAATCTGTCAGGGTAGCTGTGAGGAGTTGAGAATGGAAACGTGAAAATGCTTAAAACGCTGGAAAAGGCCACGTTCCCTAAGGCTGGTGATTATTAACTGAGTCCACGTGGTAACCAGCACAGCACTCGGGCCAGGATCACGGCTTGTCTTCTCGTAAGTGGCTTTGTGCAGGGATCGGGCGTTCAGAGCCGGGCTCTCTGGGCTCTCTGCTGGGCCCACTGCAGTAGTCTCTGGTCTCTGTGCATCACAGCTCCCTGCAGAGAATGTTACGGGCATGGGCGTGAGCTGAGGACGGGCCCGCTGGGAGGCCAGGAGCCCAGAGGACACAGCTCGGTAAGGGGGCCTGGCAGCAGGGCCCACAGCCTGTTCCCATGGGCAGACATGTCCTCCCTGAGGCCGAGGGAGCCGGGCCAGGGGCAGGCCAGAGAGGTACTCTCCACTCCCACCCTCCAAGGACAAATGGCCTGAGCCTGTCCTGTGTGCCACCGAAGCTGCAGCCTGCTAACCTGGGGCTGAGGTCAGATGAGCTCAGCCCTCCCGTGGACCCGGGGAAGGGGAGGTGGGAAAGCCCCTGTGCTGGGGGAAGCCTCAGTAAGACATCTGTCCCTTCTGTTAGGTCAGGTGTAAAACAGTTTGCCTGACACCCTGGCCCCAGGTCGTGGAATTGAAGGAGACCATTCGTGCCGCCCTCCGCCTTGGGAGAGACGCAGTGTGGGAGAGTGACGGGCCAGCACCTTCAGCGCTCCAGGGTATCCCAAGAACAAACCCAGATACCCTGCATCTTTTTTCTGTGAGAGGAGGCAAGAGGAAGCTGGGCGTTAGGGGAATTTCTCAAGGTCTCGGAGCCTTGGCATCACTTCCCATCTACCCCGGGTACCACGTTTCCCTTGGGTGGCAAGATTCGTCCCGGAGAATGTCAGGGTCTTAGGGCACATTCAGAGACTTACGGTGTCTTCTCAGGCAGAAGAACCACGATTATAATGCAAATTTTGGATATGACAAACAATCCCTTCTTTTGTACTATTTACAAAAATGAGTTTTAGATTCACAAGTAACAATACGCTTGTAAAAAATTCAGAAACTAAAGGTGATGTACAAATTTCCCTGACCGTCACCCGAGCCCGCTTCAGAGGTCACTGCTGTTGCTGGCCTTGTGAGCGTCTCTCCGACGGCTCTGGTTTTACACGCAGATGCGCACACGGAGAAATACATGGTTTTGTTTTCCCATAAATATGACTGAGTCACCCTATGTCCCTTCGCAAATTGTTTTTATTGCAATATGTTTTGAAATCTCTCAGTCTTAATACATATAAAAGTGCTGAATTGTTTGTAATTTACATATTTTTTTGTAGTATAGACCAGGGGGTTGGCAAACTACAGCCTGAAGGCTGAACCTGGCCCACGGCCTGTTTTTGCACAGCCTCAGACTGAGCATGCTTTCACATTTTAAAAGGTTGTAAAAAAGTGCAAAGAAGAGTATGAGACAGAAACCAAATGGCCCACGGAGTCTAATGTATTTATGATCTGGCCCTTCACAGAAAGTGCGCACAGACCCCTGGTGTGGACAGATCAGGACTTACTAGCAATTCCCTGCTGGTGGACGTGCAGGCTGTTTCTGGTTCAATGTCTTTATTGTGGTAAAGTACACGAGATGGAAACTTTGCGTTTTAACCACTTCTGAGTGCGCACATCAGTGGTATGCAGGACACTCACAATGTTGTGTAGCCCTCAGCACTGCTTCCGGAACTTTTCCATCATCCCAGACATAAACTGTGGACCCTCCAAGCAGTAACTTGACATCCCGCACCCCTCCCCCAGCCCCTGGTAGCCTCTGTCCTACGCTCGGTCTCTGAATTTCCCTGTTCTGGGTGCTTCACGTGAGTGGAATCAGACAGTATTTGTCCTTTTGTGCCAGTCGTGTTTCACTGAGCTTGATGTCTTCGAGGTTCATCCATGTTGTAGCAGGTGTCAGAATCTCCTTCCCTCGTAAGGCTGCGTACTATTCTGCTGGGTGGATAAGCCCCATGCTGCTGACCCGTTCCCCTGTGGACGGATGTTGGATTATTGCCACTGCTGGGCTATTGTGAGTGATGCTGCCGTGAACAACTACCTCACTTTCTGGTTTCAATTCTTTTGCATATGTCCCCAGGAGTGGGACTCTAGTTGAGCTTTGATGTTATTGCTAATGCCATGAATCCTGCGACGAGCACCCTTCCCAGGTCTGCCTCGTGCCCCGCACGTGCGCATCTCCCGGAAATGGGAATGGAGAAAGAGAACGGCTCCATGGAAGGGCAGGCGCAGTTTAACTTTTAATTGGGGTCACTTTCCCTTCTGTGAAACCAAGTAGGCAATGCTACCTGCATTGCTGTAAACACGGCAGACACAGCTAGAACTTCTGGACAGACAGCCTTGGGGTACAGGGTTCATATGGTGTTCGGTTTTCCTGCAGCTCCCGCAGGGGACCCCTTCTTGCATTTCCAGGACATACGCCTTGGTCCTCTGCACAGCTCTGCTTTATCCTAAAGATAATTGCCTCTAGTTACTTTCCTTGACAGATTCTGTGAAACAAATATGAGTGTACACCATCACCTTAAGGTTTCCCATGCCCGGGGCACTGTGCTGTCCACACTCACAGCCCTCCCGCTGCACCACGTGTGGCTGAGGAGGCCTCCCCCTGGGCCCCCCAGTGAGCGGGTTCTGCAGCCGTGGTTTGCTCTCCAGGAGCCTCGCCTCTGACTTCTCCCTTGGGTTATAGCGAATGGTGCTGACCCAGACGGCTGACAAAATGTAGGACCTGTCGACATCGTTCAGCACCTCCAGTTGGACATCAAGATGCCAGGTCCATGCTGGCGCAAACCCCCTTGGAGGGCAAGCGTGGAGGAAACTGAAGGTCGAAATCAGTGGACAGATAGGGATTGTGGAAATTTTGACCTTTCCAAAGTTGTCAGAAACCTTGAGGTCCCTCCAGGAAGATAGCACCATTGGGGTTCTGGAGAGCGCTGATCTGCTTCTTTCTGGAGGCACCCCGTGCTGGCGGGGTCCGTCTCGGTAACATCTGGAGTTTGAAGATGCTTCTGATGACGAGGAAGCCAGTGCCCATTGTGGCATTAACAGAAGGAATAACAATCATCACCATCATCAGCATCCCTCTCTTTGACTTCCTTTTGTGTCCTAGCTAAGCAGCTGGATAGGAAAGGGAGAAAGCGCGGACCCCCAGGAAGCAGATACTGTTTTCCAGCACACGCTGCAGAGGGCCCAGGCATGACTCCCCAACACTCTCCGTCTGTTTCTCTTCACTTTGCAGATTCAACACATTTTAAAGCAAAGCCGGGTTGTCCTCCTGGGCCTGCAGCTGCAAGATCTGCTCTTCTGGCTCCTGAGACCTGCGGGGAGGGCTGGGCTCAGCGTGCAGGGGCCCTCCTCATCTATCAAGGCCTCCCAGGGCCCAGGAATTGTAGCGAGGCTGCACCTGCCTCGTCTAACTCAGGGAGAATGCACATCCGCCCGGGACTCTGGCCTGCATCCTCTCCTCTCCTGGAAACCCAGCAGATGGCTGCTCCAGCCCAGCACCGAGGCTCTGTTTATGTGATGTCCGCAGTCCAGAGGATGTCCCATGAGGGAACAACAGTCCTGCTCACGTTTAAAGGAGCGTCTGCAATGCCTGCCCCGCGTGCACTGAGCTGAGGCCACAGCAGGGGCGTTGGCCCTCCCCTCCTAGCAGGCTGACTAGTGAGCCCCTGACTCAGGAGCTCCAATCCCTGACTGAGTCAGAGACGTCACACCCTGCAGGCTGGCTTCAGCAGGGCCAGCGAAGCTCCAGTGTACACATTTGAGCCAGAAACATGGAAATGATTTGCCAGTGTAGATGCAGCGGGAAGCAGTGGACAGGGCCGGCCCACAGCTGAGTGGGTCTGGAGCTGCCCACGGAGAAGAGCTGCAGATTCAAGACTAGCCTCCCGAGGGCCTTGGGAGGGCCGGCCCCACAGCCTCGGCACCCCGTCTCCTTGGGAATCCTCGGGTGGCTTCCTGTGCAACCTTTCTCTGAAGACCCTTCAGGTAGCTTGAGTGGAGCCTCTGACGCTCACAACCAGAAAGCTAAAGGAAAACATGATGCTTTTAAGTGCCTAGTCATAATAAAGAAACGTTACTGAGTTCTTACAAGTGCGGAGCACTGGGCTAGAATCTTTACACGAATCGACTCATGAACACACATTCGTTCACACATCACATGCTTTTTGGCACCTTACTGAGGCTACACACAGCTCCAGGCTCTGAGGACCCATGGTCAGCGAGGCAAAAACCATCCGCCCTGGGGAGCGAGCATTTACAGAGGCGGACGCGGCACAAACACCCAAATAGGCAAGATGCTCCTCCATAGGGCTGGCTGTCAGGTCAGGGACATGTGACAAAGGGATGGAGGGTCGAGGAAGAGCGGGGCAGCTTTAGGAAGGGTTTCAGCTGAGGGTTACATGCTGAGGAGGAATCGGAAAGCTGAAGACTGGGGGAGATCTTGGAAATGGAAATGGATGATGGTGATGGATGCACAGTGTCGTGAAGGCGCTTGATGCCTGAATGGCACACTTCAGAAAAGGTCAAAATGGCAAATTTAATGTTATCTGTATTTTACCACTGTTTATATAATATATAATTGTATGTAATATTATATATAACATATAAATGTACATTTAATGTTCCATGTGTATATATTCATTCATGTATGTATATCAACATACATGAAAGTCCTTCACAACCAGAGGTGGGAAAGAACTTACCCTGCTGTCTCTGGGTCTTCTAAAGCAGAGCAAGAACACAAGATGGAATCAAGGAAAGATGAAGTCTTTGTGGTGGGTGGAACGGTGGCCCTGAAAGACAAGCCCACAAGGGGTCACATCCCTGGACCCCGAGAATGTGGCCTTATTTGAAAACTTTGCAGACACAATTAAGTGAAGGAAACTGAGTCGGGGGATCATCCTGGATTGCCCCGATGGGCCCTAAACCCAACAAGTGTCCTTGTAAGAGGGAGGCAGAGAGGTCAGACAGGCAGAGGAGGGGAGGCCGTGTGACCGGGGGGCAGAGGCTGGAGTGAGGTGGCTGCGGGGCCACCAGAGCTGCAGTGGAGGTTCCAGCAGCAGTGGACTCTCCCAGAGCCTCTGGAGGGAGCAGGCACGCCAACACCTCGATCCGGATTTCTGGCTTCTAGACTGTGAGAGAATGAATTTCTGTTGTTTTAAGCCAAAAACAAAGAATAGTTCTGGGACAGAGGGAAAGGTGGGTGTCAGAGCTCCCAGGGGGGAGGAGGCAACGAGGAACATGAGGTCCTGAGAAAGCAGGAGGGGGAGGGGGCGGGTCAGACACGCAGAGCTAGCCCCACACACTGGGAGAAGCCACTAGAAGGTTTTAGGCACCCAGTCATAAGCCTTGACTGATATTTTCAAAGGGATACAATTATCATGATTATACAGTTATAAGTACACAATTATTACCTACAAGGGTAGGTACAATTATTCCCCAGCGTGCCCATGAGGAAACTGAGGAACCGAGACGCTGAGTAACAGACCTTGGGCAGTGGTGGAGAAGACAGTGGCTCCCCAGAGGTCTGATTCCAGAAGCCACACCCTTAACCATGGCAGACACCTGACTTGGCCAAGCCCCAGGGCCTGGGAGGCCCAAGAAGGGCAGGCTCAGCCTGGGATGCCTGGAGGCCTGCACTCGGAGGGGAGCTCGGTGCAGGGGGCCGGGTGCCCGACGGTGACACACCGGTGCTTGTGTCTGCACATAGGACACAGAAGGACAGTGCTGCGTGTCCCGTCTCTTGCACTGGACACCCACGTAGGCAGCGTTCCCACAAGTGACCAGTCCGTGTGCTTCTGGCTTCTCTACTCACTTGGGAAAGAAAATCAGAGCCCCAGAGGGGCCTTTGCATCTATCACAACATGCTCACAAGTCTATTATTTACCAGCCACCGTGCTGAACATGTCTCAGAGGGTCGTGGCTGCTCTGGGTTGCCTGGCTCTCTGGCCTGAGCTCAGGGACACGGGTGTTGGAAGAGATGGAGCACAGAGGGAGTGGCCAGGTCCTGAAACAGCCAACAGGTGTTGTCAGGCCAGCAGCACCTGAGGCTGGCTTTGTCTAGCTGCTCTGAGTCCCTGCCGAGGGACCCACCTGGCTCCCTGGGGAGTCTGCGGAATGCTCAGGACTCTGGCCAATGAACTGACAGGAACCCAGCTCCAGCAGGTGCCCGTGGAAAGGAGAGTCCACCCAGATGACCCATTCAGGGGCTCAGCCACGCCCAGACTTGCCTTCCCTTGCCCACCCAGTCGTCGACCTCACTCTGAGGCAGAGCCCCTGTGAGGGGCAGCGCGATGGGACCCCTCTGTCTTGATCTTTCCAGCACAGCCGCTCTGCTCTGCTCTGCTTGGAGCCTCCCACCCCTGCCGGGGGCCAAGGATGGTCCCTTATCAGACCTCATATGGGGCTGAGCCTGAGGTGAGGAAGAGAGAGTGCAAGCAGGTAACTGTGAGTGAGTGTGTAATGGTGTGTGTGTGTACGAGTGTGAGAGAATGTGTGTGCATGTGTGCACAAGTGTGTGACAATGTTTATGTGTGAGTGTGAATTTATGTATTGAAAGTGAGTGTGTGTGAGTGTAAGTGTGTCACAGCACTGTGAGTGCATGTACATTGTGGCTGCATGTACACGTGTGGGATAGTGAGCATCTGAGCAGGTGTGTGTGTGAGAGTGTGTGAGCGTGTGTGAGTGTGTACATCTGTGTGTGGGTGTGCAGGGCGGGGCTTATGGTAGGTGAGCCCAGCCTGAACCACAGGGACTGAGAAAGAGGAAGGCAGTTTCCCAAGGGAGAACCAGGTGCCACTGTCCCAAGCACGAGGCAGGTGGCAGAGCAGATGCCACTAGAGCAGAGAAGGACAGGGCGCCCGTCAGGCCAAATGGGCTCCTGGCCTGTGGGCCATTTCAGCTCTGGAGCTTCCCCTCTGAGAGGGCCCCACCTTGGCTCCCCCAGGGGCACGGTACCCAGGGTGGACAGAGCTGGAGCTGGGAGTACCCCTTCTACCTGCCGGCCCGTGGCCGAGAACGTCTCTGCCACTGACGTGCAGGCTATTTTAAGACACTGTGGATGCTGGTCCGGCCAAAGTGCCCGTTTAATTAGGATCCCTCTCCGTTAATCGCAGTCATCATCACCAGCCCTGTGACTGATGGCTGTTCAGGGGCCTGGGCTCCTGATGAGCCCGCTCTGACAGCCGAGGCAGGGCGACGGCAGCCGGGCCACTTCCTCATTTTAATTACGGGGGAAACAATGTTTATGAAGGAGACAGCTTCATTTCCTCCCTCTCAGGAGATGTGGAGGTTTTGTGCTGGGATGCAGAGCAACTGTGCAGACACAAGGGCGCTGCCTGGAGCCCAGGTGTGCACTCAGGTGAGTGAGCGTGAGCCTGCGTGAACCCCTATGTGAACGCGTCTGATTAAGGGCTACACTAGTCCAAGCACTAGTCTACGGCCTGTGCTTTCGGCCAAACGGAGAAAAGGCTGGCACATCCCACCAGCCGCAGGGTCCGCCCTGGCTCCAGTGTGTCAGGACCAAGTGCAGACTGGGCAGGAGCCTGGGTCCCGAGCTTGTGTAAAGGATGCAGTGGCTTCGGAAAAGTGTGTACTTAGGTGTGGCCTGATTCCCTTTTACTGCATCCTGCTCAAAAACTTGATGCCTGACAGTTTGGCGAATAAGCTGAGATGACTTTTAGCGGAAAAGTCATTAATGTGGGTATTTGCTTGCACGGATGGCTGCATTGGAGGCATCCCCAAGGACTTGGCACCTATGGGGTGTAATCGGAAGCCGCTCACTGCTCAGAGCGGGTCTAGTGCTCCCCAGGCTGCATGACTCCCGGGCGGCGGGCGTGGTGACAGCGGTTGTCCACCCGACTCAGCTTTGGTGGAGCCTTAATCTCGTGAAACAGTGGTCCCTGAGTGTCCGCTGGAAGGATGACCCCAAAGTCTGGGGTTCCTAGTTACCAAAAGGGGTTGTGTCGACTGACCCAAGCCAGTCGCCTGCAGGGACGATGAGGCCCCTAAGTTAGAACCTGTGGGGGGTAGAAAGTCAAAAGGCCGGCAGTCCCTCCCCTGCAGCCAGTTGGTGGACCAAGGGCAGGCCTGGCTACCAGTCAGGATTTCTTACGACCACACCCTTCTGGCGGCAGGTGTGGACGGAGCAGGAGTCTGTGCTGGGAGGCCTGGGTCATGGGCAGCGTGGCCTTCCTTGGCCAAACACAACAGGGCGAAGTTCTCAGGACCGCGTGCCCCTCGGCCTCTGAGACAGATTCTTGTGCTGGAGGTTCAGCACCAGGTCCGTGCAGGCTGGTGACACTGCAGTCCCAGGGGTGCTGGCAGCAAGAACCAACTCCAGCCGTTTCTTCTGGTGATCTGGATTTCCAACTGTGACCCCGGGTCCCCACTTTGGAGGGAGAAGTTTCGGCTCAGAAGGCACCGTGGAGAGCCCGTTGCTCTCCCAACTCCACATGAGTCCTGTGGACACAAGTGAGACCCTGGGGGCTGCTTAGATGAGTTGAGGAGGGACCCTGGTGTTGTAAGGAGGCAGGACTGAACTTGCATCTGGCCTTGGAGGACCTCCCAGTTGTAGCAGGAGACACACTGGCAGGCGACAGAACTCAGGGTCCACCATCCTTTGGCTCCCAGGGCCAGGCACGCCTAGGAGCACGTCTATCAGCGAACAGTCACTGAATACGCGAATGATTGAATTTGTGGGCGGATGGACACGATGGCATAAGGCTCCTCGGACTCCCCCTTCCTGGGCCCGCTCCTGGGCCCTGCAGAGAGCATCTGCAAATGAACTAGAGGCCTCGGGCCCTTCATCAGCCAGCTCAGCACCCTGCCGATAGTGATCATCAATAGGCTGCGATCTGGAACTCAGGCGGCAGTTCCGGCTCATTCCGCAAGCAGCCCCTTCTTATGGTCCTGACTCTTCGAAAGAGCAAGTGATTTATTATCAGTGTTTCTCTAGCTGTGGGCTAACACTGTGTAGCATCCTCAGCTTGGTGGCTCACAAAAGAGAGGGTGTATTGTTAGAGTTTGCTTTGTGTACAACAAGGCAGATCCCGGCAAGTTGATTCCACAAAGAACAGACAGCAGGAAGAGGAGACAGAGGGCCACAGGAATGATGCAACTTCCACATTCGCCAACGTGTGAGGAGCTTGGCCATCGTACCCACAACACCTGTTTGTGGCCGTGTAAGGGCTGCTCCTACTCCCCAAAGGAGGGCGGGTAGGATGCAGCACGTCTTCTACCTTGAGACGCCTGAAGTCACTAATGAGCTCTGTGCTGGTTAACTTACATGTCAACTTGACGGGCCACGGGGTGCCCAGACATTTGGTCAAACGTTATTCTGGGTGTGTCTGTAAAGTGTTGCTGCGTGAGATGAGCATTTAAATCAGTGGACTGATGATGGGTGGGTGGGCATCGTCCCATTAGTTGAATGCCTGAATAGAACAGAAAGGCTGAGCAGGATGAACGCCTCCTGCTGCGCTAGGACGCTGCTCTTTTCCTGCCTTCGGACGGGAACCGCATCGTCAGCATCCTGCGTGTCCAGCTGGCCAACTGCAGATCTTGGGACTTCTCAGCTTCACACTCATGTGAGCCAGTTCCCTGTGGTAGATCTCTTTCTCTCTCCATATACATCCTATTGGTTACCGGTTCTGTTTCTCTGGACAACAGTGAGGAGCACAAGCCCCCATGGTGGGAAATCCAATGGCGTCATCGCAGAGGCTCCACCCCCATGCCAGGTCAGTGCTAAGGTGTCAGGTAGTGCTGGGGTGGGGGTGGGGGGGGCAGGAAAAGAGCTTGCAGGGCCCCAAACCTGGGGAGCCACCTCCCAACGTTGACCTTCGTTGGTCACTGTAGATCCGCTCTTGTCCAGCGTCCCTTCAAGGGGTGCTCGCTGAACCTCCATCCCGAGCTCAGGTGTGTGACTCTCTGCCGGCATCGGGTCCCTGCCCTCTGGGCTCCAGCCTCCCAGGGGCATCGCCGGGCCACGTCTCCTGCGAGGGCAGCACCTGGACCCTCCCGACTGCCCAGGAATCAGCAGGTCTCCATCCCTGCCTTTGGGTGGCCTCTGCCTCCTCACTTTCAAAGGCATCATGTCTTCCTCATCCATTGGGGACCCCTGGGAATCCGAGGTCTCCACAATCCAGGCCCAGTCCTCTCCGGGCAGCTCCTCCGTTTGGCCTGCCCTTCTGGCAAGGGGCACACAGGCATTCTCAGAGGGCGGGAAGAAACCTCGGAGTAATCTCTCCAAATCTTGTCCTTTCCTAGGAGTGCGGGACTCCCGCGACACGGCCGAGATGAGGGACGATTCTAAAAGACCACATCCAGATGGACGGCCAGCTTCCACTTTTATTGGACGTTGTGAATTAATGATTGCTTATTTTAAAACAGCTTTGTTACTTCCACATGGACCTCAACTTGAATTCAGCCAACAGGAAAGTGCCTGATGGGAGCCACCTAGTAAAAGCAGGTAGGGAAGTGGCGAGTGATCTTCATCACTTGAGGAGCACGAGGAAAGAAAATTTCATGTTTTATTTTACATACTTTGGAACTAGTTTCTTATTACAAGAAGCCATATTATTTCATTACAAAAATTAAACACAGGTTAATGTGGTTTATAATTAGCATATAATAGGAATTTAGCAGGAAATAAATGCCCCAAACCTGCTTAGAAACAGCCTGTGCCCATAAGCGTGGTTTGCGTGTCCCCAGTAAGGGTGTTTGTACGAAGGTTTGTCTACGAAATCTGATTTCCCGCCTAAAAATTATAAACATACTTTGTAAGCCAAAGCCTGTGTGCATCACAAATTCTGCAGTAGCAGAGTCCAAATTAATGACAATTTCCTACAATTAGAGTCGTCTTCGGTCAACCAAGGCATCACTGTTTGCTGCCGTGTTCTCTGTGCTACACATCTAGGGGAAGGACAAATGTTGGGGGGGGGTGTTTCTTTCACTGAAGAAACAGGTGAAACACTTTGAGAGCACAAACATTTATTTTCCCTTAGGCTTATGATACCCTGTTCTATGTCTATGCAGAAAGGGAGAAAAGCCCGCATTTTCGTCTTTTGATTCATCATTCATATGCCGGCACATGAAGGCTACTTATGGGCTCAGTGGTTAATGTTTTCTCTTTGGAAGACAGGGTTGGAGCAGACTCAATATTTGCATGTTGACAGCTAGCGCTGGCTTGACATCATTTGTATATTACTTTCATTAGAAACGGGAGAGAAAGGGGAGTCCGCGTCCTGAAATGAAGTTTTAGGAGATGAAGATAACCACCACATCCAACATTCAGGACCCGTTTATCTTACGATTTTTAAGAAATATTAGAAATATTCACAGCGGCAAGATATCGCTAGAGCCGTCTACAAGATAAATTAGGAACAATGGCATCTCGCTTTGATTTATTACACAGAAAATGTAAACGCGATCCTATGAATATTACTCAATGAGTGAAAAATGCCCAGGGTGTTTATTGCGGTTATTCTAGGCTAAAAATCCTGTCCAGTTGTTCTGTCAATAGACTGGTTGCTCAGAGCTTTATGTGACATCCTGCTCCTGAAGAATGCTGGACGCTTCATTCTGTCTCTGCGAGAGGTGAGAGGAGAGGGTCGTGTTTGTGTATTTGATTGCCAGTGGGAGGGCTAAGATTGCTTGGCTGAATGGTTTTTTGGGCAAATGATTGCTAAGGTGGTGCCGATTATAATAAAATGTTGAGCGCCTCGCCAAAGCTCCATCATAATCATGGAGGTTTACCTATGTGGCGGGTTTCGTGATGCTAATATTGTGGGATGCCTGAAGGTCTGTGTCTGGGCTGGTGTCCCTGTTGGATGCTGAGGATTGGGCTCCAGCCCTTCCTGCAGCTGCAGCAGCATCTACCCCATCAGTGAATTATCATGGAACGGGCCAGATAAGTCAACCAGAACTGGTGTGTTTTGCACAAGAGTAAAGATAAAAAATGAATGAAAGAGGGGCAGTCCCTATGGCCTAGAGGTTAAGTTCAGCATGCTCTGCTTTGGTGGCCCAGGTTCAGTTTCCAGGTGTGGACCTATCCCATTAATTGAAGGCCATGCTGTGGCAGTATCCCACATACAAAACAGAGGAAGATTGACACAGATGTTAGCTCAGGGAGAATCTTCCTCAGCAAAAAAAAAAAAAAAAAAAAAGAGAGAGAGAAAGAAAGGAAGAAAAAGACAACCCTGTCTGTGCAGCAGAGGGTCACTCTGTGCACAGGTTTTGGGGACTTGTGACGCATCACCACAAGCACAAATACAACCGCCGCTCTGTTCCTGGGCATTCCCAGAAATGGCTGGCAGGAAAAGTCAGAAAAAAACTGTTTTAAAAACTTGGAACCATTGGTCTGACAACACAGCTCCCAACAGGGACTGAAGCAGATGCAGCGTGGAGGGTCAGGTACCCATTAGTGCGGCGCCCAGAATGTGCTGGGCGGGTTTAAACACATGTTAAGTTGATCTGGAGCTGAAGCCCTCTTCCAAGAGGTGATTCTCATCGTCATCAGCTCCATTTTTCCAACGTGGACTGTGAGGACCCGAGAGATGACCCACTTGCCCACGGGGACAGAGGTGGCAGAGGCCCTGTTTGAGCCCGTGTCCCTGGGGTTTGGCTTCTGCAGCTTCGACCTGGCGGCCTCCTGCTCCCTGGATCCCAGCAGTGCCAGCACAGACCAGGTGGAGGGAAGTGGCATTGTGGGAGAAGTGACTTCAGGAAAAGCCTCTCTAAATGCATCGAGGTGGGCGTCTTGGCTGTTCTAAATTCCTCTGCCCGCCAGAGTCCTAACCCCGCCTCACCAGGCAGTGAGTGGTCTCTGGGCTTCTGACACCGCTCCACCAGCAATGCTGGTCTTTGTGGAGGGTGTCCGTCATTGTGCAGGGTGCTCAGGAGATGAAACATTGTCCTGAGCGATGGAGCGGACTCAGGAGATGAAATAGTGTCCTGAGTGATGGAGCAGACTCAAGGAGCTAATTGCCTGGTGAAGAAAACAAAATCATGGCCCAAGAAATAACTAAGAGCAGCTTGCTTCTGATCTGTAGGGCGATCTCTCTGACATTGATGACTGACATTTGGGCTAGATCAGGCTCTGTGGTGGGCCGTCCTGTGCCCTCCAGGATGTCAAGTGGCAGCCCTGGCCTCTGCCCACTTGATGCCAGGACCACCACCCTCTCTCCTAGTTGTGACAATCAAAAATGTCTCCAGATGTCCCCAGGGGGGCAAAATCACCCCCAGTCAGTACCACAGCTCTGACTCATGGGCCAAGCCAGAAAACCGTCCAGGAATCCCCCAATATTAGGTTCCTCTCTTCTTTCGGTTCCCGTCTGTTTCAGAGACAAGCCAGGCTCTTTCTCTCTGGGCCTTTGTGTGTGTTCTCGTCTCTCTGCTCTCCCCCTGCAGGTGCCTTCTCGTTCTTCAGGAAGACCCACCCCGACACCGATGTGAAGACCCCCAGGGTCTCCCCCTATGCCAGGCGCGGTGGTGAGCAGACGGCAGGTGTGGGTGGACATTTGTCACGGGGGGAATTAGCGGGAGGTTCTGGGGAGCTGATGGGCTGGTATTTGGGGGATGACATTCTGGGAAATGTCAAAGGACGTGAGGAAAGGAGGTATTCACGGTCCCCTGTGATCTCTGCACTCAGTCTGCTGTTATGGACGGGTCCCCTCCCTGATGGCCAGGATGGAGAGGGCGAAGCTTCTGGTTCAGCACTGGGAGCTGTGGTGAAGCGACCGGACAGCACACTGGGGCTTTTCCAGAGTTATTCTTGTATCATTTTACTACGTCTCAATTCATCCATCACGGGATGAAGGGAGTGTCTCAAATCGCAGCTCATGGTGACAGCCAACACCACCGTGTGGGACTCTGCGTGGCATCCTCGCCTGTAGCATGGGTGGGGCCCGTCTTTCCATGAGCATCGGGTCCATGGGACGGCAGGCCCCTGTCTGGCTTCTTCAAGTGAAATGATCCCAGCCTGGCTGTTGGAGGGGGTCTCAGAACCCACACAATAACTCACACGGGGAGAGATCGATTTCCCACCAGGGAGCACGATTTAACACAGAACAGGTGGATTTGCAGGCTTGTCGCAGGCTCCAGGCGGGGGGCTTCCTGGACGCCCTCTTCGCTTGCTGATTGAAGCTGAGGCCGTCGGTGCGTTTTGGAGACCAGAGTCAAGAGGAGAGAGTGAGCATCTCTGGTCCAACCCCCGTCCTTCACCGCAAGTACTATTTCCTAGATTCTCCATTTGTCAATTATCCTGGAGCAGAGCCTCGTTCTGAAGGTGCATTTTGCTTCCAGGAGCAGATGAGTCTTGACTAAGCCAGAGCTCTTCCATTTCAGGTGACCATGGAGCACAGCTTGGGCTACTCAGTTCTGCCGAGTCACTCGGGCTCTCCACGTTCCTTCGGGAGCACAGGAGTCAGTGTGTCTGTCATTTTTTCAGTATTCTAAGGATCGGAGAGCCTACAGGTTCTCGCTAATGACTAAAAGGAGCTGAACCTGTGTGCGAAGGGCCCACGTGGCTGTGGGCCATGTCGTCTTGTGCTGGCCGGGGCGCCTTGGCTTTTCTCTCTCAGCTGCCTTGGGAGGCCTTGATGAAACAAGCAGCAAGGGAGAGCCCCGATGGTGCATGAAAACAGCATCCAGCCAAACAGCGTGGAGACAGCAGCCTTTGAAAATAAGCCGAGAAAGATAAATAAGGACATAAATCTCCTAAAGCAGTAAAGAAAACTTTGACATTTTAGAGCCAACATGGTATCAGAAATAGATTTTTTATCTCTATTTTTCATGTGCCCTTCAGTCTATAGATCACAATTCAGTAAAGCGAATAAAAAAATTGATGATCCTGGCTCTGTATTTTACACACGATGGAGACATCAGGGTAAAGCCTTCTGTTATATGTCGGTGAATAAAAGAATACTATTACTAGCGGTAATCAGAGAAATAAGAAATACAATCACCATTGAGGAAACAGACGGCTGCTCTGGGCGTTCTCTCAGGAAAGGAGTAGGTACCAGGGCAGGGGGAATTCACATTTTCTCTCCTGGTTTGTTATGCCTCTTGCCGACATAAATAGAAACCTGTGCTTCTGTGTCCCTGGGACCGCGTGCTGCACAGATCTCACAGCACAGAGGGGTTTCTGCTCTTCCACCGCATAATAAAAACGCTGAGTTCTGAGACTCTCCTCCAGACCTCCCTCTCCGGCTCTCAGAGAGTCCAGGGACTGGCGATGACCAGCAGCCTGGCAAGGAGACAGCAGTACCAAGACTGGGGGAAGGAGAGCGATGGGAGGTGGAGAGCAATGAGGGCCCATGAGCACAGGGCCGTGATCTGCTCAGGGAAGTGAGTCTATGCTGGAGGAGCATCATCAGGCAGCACTGCCCCAGCACAGCCACTGAATCACTGGTTTCCGGAGCTCTGCTCTAAGGTTGCTGCCTGGGCCTCAGCCCTGCCCACCAGGATCTGGATACATCAGTGAGTTCACTTCACTTAGTTTCTTATGACTCACAATTACCCCCACTTTATCCCCTCCCCAAATTAATCTACCCTGTGCGATTCAATGGGGCATGTCGCCATCTTCTGTTGATTACCCTTTGGGGGCTAAATTCCTAGGGACTCAGCTCCCAGCGTCTGGATCTTGAAGCCTCACATGGAAAGAGGCGCTGCTATAAACGAGCCCTAGGAAGGTGCTAATGACCTTATTCCTACAACCAGAGGCTGAGGTGCCCTGCATGTGGGCTTCCCTTTTCACGTTTCTGAAATGTACGCTGGTTTCTTTTTGGATGTTGGAATCCAGCCTCTGGAAAAGTGGAATTCAGAATGGCAGACTATCGACACTGTGATCTGGGGACAATGAGAGAGCAACGAAGGAGCGGCGCTCACTCAAGGAGACCCACTCGGAGAGGGCTCGCTCCTGGCCGTGCGGTGGGCTGGGTTTAAAAACGAAGCATTTGGGATGTCGCCCCATTCTTCCTTGCTGCTCAGTCCTCTGCTCGCTACGGCTGGGTGCGGCTCGTTCTGCTGGGTAGAAGGCTTAGTGATTTTGCTGGTGCTTTCCTAAGTCTCAGTCTGTTTTGCAGAAGTAAGGATGGCATAATTTATCACAGTTGAACATGAGCTTTGTTCAATGACAGGGTAATTAGATATTCTTTCAGCAGACACATTAAATATATACTTATGCATTAAAGCTGCGTGTCTCAGATCAGCTCTGTTGATTTATACTTTATGCTTGTATCTTTGCCTGTTGATAGCCATATAAAACTAAACTTTCATGCCAAAAAATGAAAGTGACAGGAAAGAAGAAATGGCTTCCATATGCTAACTAGGTCCAGTTAGAGGGTGGGGGTGGGGGCTAAGGGGGATGGACACACACACACACAAATTACATATATGTGTATATATATGCACACACACATATAAGACACACACACACACACAGCACTCCTGAACAGGCTGGGGCTTGGTTCTCTTCTCCCTCCCTCCATAAACATTAATTATGCAATGATCAAAATAATTTTGCATGCATAATGCTGACCTCTTTCACTAGGGGGCAACACAACCCCAGCTTAAGGAGCCGCCTCCTTCTGCTTCCAGTGAGGGAAACATTTAATAAGATGCCGCATGGGTTGTATAATGAACACCCTATTAATTTTACATAAGTGTAAAGTTACTTTTGAAAATCCAGTTATGCTCCTGAATATACATGATTTGGCCTCTCAACAGGTGGCAAGAGCTACTGCCTGATTGTTGCCACTGGCACGACCGGGCACAGCTGTGTCTTCATTTGGGCGTGCACTCTGACAAGAGTGGAGGCTTTCCATGGAGGGACACTGAAAATCCACCGTGTCCACCCGCTCCAGAATAGAATGCCACTTTGGCACGTCACCCATATATGGACTGATGCGCAGATGGCAAAAGCTACGCTGTCCAACCACAACATGGTACCCAGAGAACAAAGCTGGTTTCTGAGTACGCCCGGCCTTCCAGCTGTGTCATTCCCTCTCATTCTGTACCGGGAGGGACTTGGGGCAGGACCCGCAGGTCTCGAGGGGCAGCCATCCTTTCAGGGGTCGTTCTTCGGGTCTCTCAGAAGCCTCGGAGCTTAATTGCGAGGAGCGGAGTTGACCACAATCCGTTCACCATCAGAACTCGCATCAGCTGTGCTAATTTAATTTTTAAAAAGTCCACTTGCTCTAAGAAATGGGGCTCCTGGGTCTTCTTTCCATCTTGTAAGGAAGAAACATCTACCAGCTGCCACGCTCTGCGGAGGACGGAGGATCTTTAAAAGCCCTGGGAAATTGATTACACAGATTCAGCCAACTGAAAACTAATTACATAAACCTGTCTCTTGTTCCTAAATATGTTGAAATATTAGGAATCATTAGAGAAATGAAACAAAGCTTCAAGTTGCCAGAATCTCTGTACCAATTGTTACCTGTGCATAGAACACTCTGAATTTCTCCTACAAGGAGCCTTTCAGGCCGAGATGAATAATGAGGGACCTATTTTCCTTTGCAGGAGAAGCACAGCTTTCTACAAACATCCTTGCTCAGCGTTTATAGGGTTGCTTCCAGAAATAACCGTGGCCTTTTCTTTGAAGTGAGTTCTTTGAAATAGGTGCTCAGCTCTGTAGAGTGGCTTTTTTTTCCAGAGGAGGATGGATGTGTGTATTGGGGGAGGGGGGCAGTGCGGAGTTTAAAAATATACAAATACACTTTTTCATTGCACGGCTGACAGCCCTTTGGGAAATGGAGGATGGAGAACAGGCAGCCGTGAGATATGTGCAGAGTGTCCGGGAGTGTTTCAATGTGAACTTGGTGTCCTCATGTTCCGAGTCCTTAACCAGGAGCAGCATGGGGCTGAAAAACCTCCGGAAGCCTCCGCGGCGCCCCCACCTTCTCCCTTCCCTCCTCGCGGGGAGTCACCGTGCGTGGTCCAGCGATGCCTGCGCGCTGCACGTAGAAGTTGCATTGGCGGGGAGCCTTTCTCTCCAACTCGCTGGGCAACAACTTGGCCCGTTTGTGCTGGAGTGTTTCGCAATTTCCTTTGAAACGTAACTCATTATACGAAAGCAGAACTAAATAAAAAATACTCCAGAGAGGGAACAGATTGTTAGCTATAGATTAGAAGCGCAGTCTAATCCTTCACGAGCATTAAATATTTAACATAATCGCACCACAGGTGCCAGGAAGATGTCAGCATTGTTTAATTAGACTTAATTAAACATAAGGAAAAATCTAATACTAATTCAGGTCGAGTTTTTTAATCGATTACAAAACCCCCCCGTGGAGGTCCCTGTGTGTCAGCTGTATTGCTCCGTGCCCTCTTATTAATTAGAAAAAGATCCTGTGTAAGCTTCGAAAAGTCAGGCAAAAGGATGCAGATGCTATCGACAGGCAACCAGACTGTATTAATGGACCAGGGAAAATAATTTTTTATGGTAAAGAAATTGCATGAATGCTTGACCACTTCCAACATCTGTAGGGCGGGCATAGGACGTCTGTCTGTTCGCATTTCTTTATCAATCTGAAATCTTTTAATTGGGAGTAGGTCCACTTGAAACTTTAATCTCTTTGCTATTCATATGTACATCTGTGTATGTGTGTGTGTGGAAAAGATAGCACTCAGACTGTGGTATTCCACATAGGAAAGCTAATGAACAACGTGAGTAATCATCTTTCCACCACGTGCTTCCAACAACAGCTCTAAGACCAATCAAAGTGCAGGCAAATGCATTGGCTGCACGTAAGAAATGATTGAACATTTAGTATTTATCACTGCAATAATAACCTTTGTTGATACCAACACCAAAGAGTGGAACTATTTCAATTTCCTGCCCTCCATGTCTCTAAAACGAAGAAAGGACACAGAGCCGCAGACGCCACCACGCAGCCACGAGAAACGCTGGGTTCAATAAGTGAGGTTTTATTAAACTTTTGCTGCTGAACGTAAAATCGTAAATGTACACTTTTCATATGAATGTATCTAGGCTACAAGAATGTTGGCTGCTGTCTGCAGGTCAGTGATGCAGGGTTTGCAATCTATAACAAAAGCCTTTAGGTTTTGTAAGACGATCGGTACAGAAATTTAACTCTGAGAATTTCATCCTAAAAAAATAACCATGAGTGTGCTGAAAGATTTAACTATACACATGTTCGCTGCAGCGTTGTCTGAAATAACAACAGTGAAAAAATAGAAACAACCTAAATATTTCATCTGTACCAAGGAACTCATAAAAAACTAAGTTGTAGAAAACCTGGGGAAAACGTTCAGTGGAAACCAGCTGGTGAAGCCGCCATTTTGGCTTCCAAGAGCGTGGAAGACCTAACTGTTTTTGGAATCCTGAGTGGGTGGAGGCCAGGGGTCTCAGCCTATAGAGGGGTGAGACCGGAGTGAGAAAGAGACTCCTTCCCCCTGCCTGGCTGAAGGAGCAGGGCCCAGAGCTAGAGGGAACAAGCGAGATGCTTCTGCCCAGAATGCCGAGTTCTGGGGTCGGAAGTGATTTGGGGCAGCTGTGGGGTGGAAGCCCACGTCAAAGGACAGTTGTCTGGTGGTGAGGGATGGAATCCTCCCACTGGAGGTGGCAGTTCCGGTGGTGAGGTCAGTGACAGGTGTCCAGGGGGCCTTGCAGATCATCCTGGTAGCAAGACTGGCTGTGCCTTGCTTTCTTTGTCTGCACGAGGCTGATTCTGGAGCCTTCCAGCTGGTTCTGTGAGCCCTTCCAGTAACATGCCTATATTAGTTTTCTATGGCTGCTGTAACAAATTATCATAATGTAGTGTCTTAAAACAACGTAAATTTATAATCTTACCGTTATGGAGGTCAGAAGTCCAAAATGGATTGTATGGGCCTAAAGTTGAGGTGCTGGCAGGGCTGGTTCCTTCCCAAAGTTCTGGGTAGGGGGACCCATTTCCTGGTCTTTTCCAGCTTCTAGAAATGCCTGGGTTTGTTGGTTTGTGGACCCGCATCACTCCTACCTCTGCTTCTGTGCTCAGGTCTCCCTCTCTGACTCTGACTCTGCTGCCTTGCTCTTACAAGGACCTGTGTGATGACATTGGGCCTCGTGATAATCCAGGATCTTCTCCCACCTTAAGATCCTTAACATAATCCCATCTGCAAAGTTCCTTTTACCACATAAAGTGATGTGTTCACAGGTTCTGGGCATTAAAACGTGGACAGCTTTGGGGAGCAATGAGTCTGTCTTCTGCAATATCTTTCTGCTTAAGTTAATCAGAGGTTGTGTTGGTTTTTGTAACGCAGCAGTTTGCTGTGCTCAGAATGGCCCCCTTGGTTGGTGTAGGGCGCACATCAATGCTCCATTTGTACGTTAGTGTCTGCACATGTGTATATTAACACAGAGAAGAGAGACTGTGAGAGTATAGGCCAAAATGTGAGTGTGGTTATCCCTGCATGGAGAGGTTACAAGTGACTTAGTTTTCCTCTATTTGTTCACTTCTGCTTTCCCCATTCTCTACTTGTGTGTTACTTTTGCACTCATTACTTTTTTTTTTTTAAAGATTTTATTTTTTTTCCTTTTTCTCCACAAAGCTCCCCGGTACATAGTTGTATATTCTTCGTTGTGGGTCCCTCTAGTTGTGGCATGTGGGATGCTGCCTCAGCGTAGCTTGATGAGCATGCCATGTCCGCGCCCAGGATTCGAACCAACGAAACACTGGGCCGCCTGTAGCGGAGCGCGCAAACCTAACCACTCGGCCACGGGGCCAGCCCCTGCACTCATTACTTTTATCGCAAATTTTAAGATCTATCAACCATAGTGTCAAGTACAAGTATGGGACTAAGCCATTAGTCTTCACAGCAAACTAACCAATTTGGAAATGAACATAACATTCATCTTTGGCAAAATGGTCTAGAACTTCAAACCTAATAAATTAACAAAAGTCAAAATATTTTTCTATCCGCAGTCTCAGTAAGATGGCTTTTCTTGCACTGGCGATGTCAGTAAGTTATTCATAAAAACTGTAGAAATTGTGATTTTCTACAAATGCTAAGATAGCTATTTTGGGGAAAGTTAAACTTTCTCTAATGTTTTCTCAACCCAGTAGAACATCAGAATCTCTTGTCTGAGCATTAAGAAAACCGCAGAGTCCTGGTCTCCTCCAGCCCCGCCAAGTGAGCCAGCCTTCCTGGGAAAGAGGCCTGGATATCATGCGTTGAAACATTCCCCAGGTGATCGTGGGGCGGACAGCTTGGCTTCTGGATGGTAGTTTGAAAAGCATTGCTCTCGTCTGCAGAGAGGATGCGTCTGCCTGCGACTGGGGCACCTGCCCGGCTGGAACCACACTGCCCAAGGCTACGGTCTGGCACGAAAATGGGAGCCTCAGAAGGAACTGACCCTGCTGACACCTGAATTTGAGCCAGTGACACTGGTTTTGATTTTCCGGCCTCCAGAGCAGTAAGAGAACACGTCAGTTGTTTTAAGCCACTAAATTTGTGATAATTTGTTATTGCGGCCACAGGAAACTAACGCACCTTTAACTCATAACAATTTCTTTTTCTGAAAGTCTGTACCCAGAGGTCACTGCCTTGGATGTGGGTTTCCTTATCTTTTTGGGTGTGATGGTCGTGGGAGAGAAACTGTGAATGAATCATTGGAGAGAAGAATGTGTGCTGGCTCCGGTCGTACAGTCTGTGCACTCTGTCACTTTCCGCAAGCCTCTCGCCTTTTCTCGGCCACACGTGAAACAGAAGCAGCACCGTCTCGTCTCCTCCCACTGCAAAAAGTTTTCTGAAGCTAAATTAAGGTAAACTCAAGAAAAAGCTTTGAGGCAGTTTAAAGCTTCTCCAAGATGTTAGTGAAAAATGTCGAAGCGATGCTCTTTTAGGCAAATTTCTTGTGGTTGGACTCAAAGATCCACATTTTTCTTTCTCATATTGTACTGAAATTAGGCAGTGCCATAAAATAAAGAAGTCCAATAAATATAGTGGAGTTTTCCCCCTCAGAAAGTTGCTTTGAATTTATGGTGTCTAGTTTGCAATTAGCTGTGTCAGAGTTGGGGAAGTAGGGACAGCTGTCTCTTGCCTCAAGGATTTAACACAATGGTTGGAAAGCATCCTCATCATGACCTTCGGCCAGCAGGGGCACTGTTCATGGGCTGCCATTTGAAATTACCTGAGTAAGTGCTTAAATCGAAATGAGGGATTAAATAACCCGGGGTACTCACTGTTTCTGGCGAGACCAGGGCCTCCTGTTGCCTTCATCTGTAAGCGAGAGGCGTGATGTGAGCGGGCTGTGACGTGCGTGGGTCTGATCCCAGAGGCTGGGGCGCAGTGCCCTTGCCTGTAGGTATCGCCAAGAGATCCAGACTCAGGGAACTCCATCAGCCATTTCAATTCTTCTCGAATTTTAGCCTCAGTCACAATTTTCTATGTGGTTTGTTCAAGGGCTTGAATTCATCTCTCAAATAAATTGCTTCAGCTTTTCGGGAAGCACAGATGTTAGCAGCAATTGTACAAAATAGCTTAATTGCAAGAACAAGGAGGTTGTCGGAGGGAAGCTGCCTGTGAAGACTCACTTTAAGAGGCGTGGGTCCTCTTTCCATTTGTGTCCTTGCCCTTGGCGGAGGGATGGGGGGCGGCCGCCTCCTGCATCACTTCTCATCACTGAGGACCGAAAGCCTCAACAGCGCCACGGAGGATGCAAGCAGGGCCGATGTGGGGCGTGAAGGTCTGCCCAGCTTCCAAAGCTGGTCGCCCCTCCTTCTCACTGTCCCCGCAGCCCAGCGGCACACTCTGCCCATCTTGCTCTCTGGGCTTTCCCAGATCTGCCCTCGGTCCTCTGCCCTCTGACATGGGACCTGGCCTCTCTGACGGAATTCTGTGGCCAGTCTTCCTTTCATTCTGTGATAAAAATGTCCTGCCCTCTTTCAGATTGCTCTAGGTCTTGCCCATGTGAAAGCATGAATTTGAAGAAACTCGCTAGACCTGGGATATTAGTAGGGATAATGCCATAAAAATCATCTCTGCCTTACCTTCTGATCTATACAAGTACAGTGCCAGGAGAAACTCTTCTGGGGCCAGGAAAATGGCTTAATTTCTCTGAGCCTCAGTTCCTCATGTGTGAGACGTAAGCGAGTCCTGCTCACACTCCGAGGTCAGTGTCTTGGGGCGCGAGATGGTCAAGAGGCTAACGTTCTCAGTTCCACCATTGTGGATTCTAAATCCCGCGGTACCATAAGAGCTGGATGATCTTAGGCAACTGTTCAAACTCTCTGATTCTGAATATCCTCATCTGTGAAAGGCAGGCCATCACAGCTATCTTGTGAGTTGCTTTGAAGATTAAATTAAAGGCGATTTTGTAGGTGAAGCCTTTGGCGTGATGCCTAAGCAAACCATGAATGATAGATGTTACGATAGTTATTTTATATGCTCCCCAAGCCCCAAATGAGTTATTTTTAACATCATTTTAAAGATGAAGAAACTGATTTGACACATTCGTTTTTACAGAAGCCTCGAGAAACATTCTCCTCCCAGCCCCCCCCCCCCCCCCCCCCCCGCTAGAGGGTGACTTTTCTAAGCATTAAATTTGATCATGTCGATTATCTTCCTTATGATCTGGTAATGGATTCCCATCACCTTCAGGGGAGAGTCCAAGGGCTTTAAGCTAAGGGATGTATGGCCATAGGACCAAAGCCCTGCATCTCTCCAGCTGTAGATGATGTGCGGACAGACGTCCTTCCGTCTAGGTTTTCTACTCTGGCTGTGCACGCCGATCCCTGATGCAACGCAGACCTCTTCTCTCTTCTAGAATGCCCTTCTCATCTCCAGCGTTGCTTCTACCTGGGCCATTGCAGCAGGCTCCAAAAGTCTGTGCACACCCACCCTCCTTTCCCATCTATTTCCACAGGCGTCTGTTCAAAGATCTATCTGACCGGATCGCCCCCCTCACAAATTTCACCTGCTCCCAGATTCTCAGCATGCAGCCAGATCACCTGGCATCGAGAGGCTGCCCAGGCCAGTGGCTCTGGTGTGCTTATATCCCCATCTTGACTCAGACAAGCCCAGTTCTGGCATATGGTAGGGACTAGGTGGAAGTGACTGTGCTGTGAGATGCTCCCAGTGGGATGGGGGGGCAAGCTCTAAAAACCTCCCTCAGTCTTGGGGTTTATGGGTCTCCCATCTTCTAGGATGGATGTTTCCATGTAAAAGGTACTGAGAATTACCAGTCTGGTGGAGTCTAGACTCACACCCTGGAATCACCAAGGGTACCACCAGTGGAGCTGGGGGACATCACCCCGTGGAGGGAATCCGTGGGTTCTTGGCCACCCCACATTTACCCTCACCTAGGAGCAGATCCTTTGGCCCAGGATTTCCAGGAATCAGCTGATAAAAGGCCTCCTGGGAAGACTGGCCTTGCTCATCATAATGACACTTTGTTCTTGCAGCAGAAGGTGATTCTTTAAAATGTAGGCTAAAAATCTCTCTCTCTCTCTCTCTCTCACATACACACACACACACAACTAGGAAGAACCAGAATCCAAGTGTTTTAGATTTGACACCCAAGAAAAGGAGACAGATCTTTAAAAGTATTTTTATATGGATCCTTAGAATCATCATTTCATGCTGATTTCATTCGCAGAACGAAGGACAAGCTGAACTCATTTGTGTGCTGCTGAAAGGAACACTCTGCCCCCAACACAGATAAATGATGCTTCCTTTTGCAGACAGCGTGCTCATGGAGGAGACAGGCAAGTCTCAGGTTTCCAGTAGGCAGGGTGAATACATGGAGCTGTGTCTGGAGGAGTGAGGACCAGGCAGTTCTTGGCACCCCTGATTCTCTGGCTCGGCTGCATGTGGCCTCCTCTTCGTACCAGGCATCGCTGGCTGCGTGGGCGCCTGGGAGACCTGGTGGGGACCCAGGCTCTGTCTGGGTGAAGATGAGTCGGGAAGGGGGCTGGCTGAGAACAAGGGGTTTGACAAGTGCACGAAGCACGCGTGGCCCTGGGCAACCTCCAGTTCCTGGGAGAACCATTTTGCCCAGCAATTTCCACCACAAATCAGTCGGTTTGTAAGATCAGATTTAACTTGTCAAATAGGCCATGTTGTAAAATATACTTAACTTTTGGTCACAGACATGCCCTGGAGGGAAAGGCAGAGATATAACGCACTTTGTAGGCAACTTTATTAAAGAAGTTTTCTTTGATATGCTAACACTTAAAGGTTTCCTTTAATCATTAATACAGTCAACAGACGTTTGTTGAGTGAGGCATCACGATGAGCCAGGCCGTGGAGAGAGGCTGGGGTTACAGCTACGGGGGGATCCTTTGGTTGCATGCTCTCGGCCGCACGTCTTCATCTAATCACCCACTCATGTATTTTTGATTAAAAAAAATTTCACTTAAAGGGGAATGCATTAGTTCATTTGGGTTGCTATAACAAAATATCACAGGCTGGGTGGCTTAAGGAACAGACGGTCCCACAGGATGTCAGCACCTGGTGGAGAGTGGTACCCAGCCAGAGGACGGAGAAAGCCAGGCCCCCGTGACATCACTGCGCCCCACACCAAGCTGCGCCTGAAACCAGATCTGGTCTAGAATGCTCCACATTCACGCTCTGAATTATTCCCTTTCAACCTGTCAGTTTTTACTGGGCTTCTGCTTCCTTTGTGGGAAAAGGTCCCAACCATGAAACCAAAAATCTCAAGGAGAGGGTGCGCTGTGCTGATACGTGGTAATAGCTGCTTTAGGGGATGTTTCTTAAGTCATAATTTTTTTACTTTTCTTTTTTTACAACAATGGTATTACATTATGTCAATACTGTGCTTTATACCCTGCTTTTCATTCATCAAAGTTTTGTTATATTAATTATTAAATGCTCTCTTAAAAATGTGCTTTCAAACAGCTAGATGTTATTCTATCATATTAATGCACCATAATTTACTTAGCCAAGTATTGATATTTAAGCTATGAAAAATATTTTGAGATTGTAGGTCATGCTGTGATGGGCTTCCTTAGAAACAAATTTTTGTGTGACTCTCTGATCATTTCCTGCGAATAAATTCCCAGAAGAGCTTCAGAGGTTTTAAATATTTTTAAAGATTTATATCCACACTGACAAATTCTGCCAGGAAGTCTTTACCAGTTTACACTCCTAAGACTAGTGCAAGAAAATGCCCCTTTCTCTTGTTTCTTCCTAACTGATGTGATCTGTTATTGAATATTTGCCAACGTGATAGGCAAAGAAAACAAAAAGGAATCTCATTTTAATTTGAATTTAGTTGATTATTGGTGACATTAAATACTTATAAACTTTCTACTTTGAGTATCATTTGGATCATATCTTTCCTTTGTTTAAAACATTTTAGTTATTTAAACCATTGCTCTTCAACTGAATTCGAAACAGCTTGCCGTGGTCTACAGTGCCCTGTGGGACTGTCAGCGTTTCCAGCTGTGCCTCATGCCACTCTCTGCTCCCAGCCCCTCGGTCCCTCCTGTCCTCCTCCAGAGTCCTGTCTCCGAGCCCCATCTAACGGAGCCTCGCCAGGACGACTGCCCAGCTTCCTTCTCGTCTCCTGCAGACTGTGCTTCATGTCCACAATTCTCTTGTTTATTTCACTTGCTTCCTTCCCAAATGGCTGCTCCAGGCCCACAGTGCTCAGGGGGAAACTCCCAGAGGACAGCAGACATCCCGGCACATGGTGGGTGCACGGTAAAGTTGTTGAATGGCACAGACCCGTCAGAGTAAAAGTTCATGGTTTCAGACAGTGCGTGGATTGCAATAGTAAATCTTACTTAAGGTCACAGCATTTTAGAACCGGAAGAAACCAGCTCTGGTGCCAGGAGAGCAGGAATTTTTCCCAGTTTTGTGCAAAGTTCCAATAAATGATAAGGCTGCCTAAAGCCCCTGACTGGGAGGGCCTGGAGGTCACCTGTGGATCAAATAGGAGGATGGGAAGGCTCACTCGGAACGCCGCGGGGGAGCTGGCCAAGCTGTGGCATTGCTGACGCCTCAGTGCATTCCCTTCCCTCGCCAGGTGAGCCCTGAGGCCTCCAGGGAGTGGAGGACCTGGTTCCCGGTGGGGTCGTGGCCCATCAGAGGACAACCTGGTATCCTGTGCCTCCCTTCACTGCACAGCCCGGTTGGTGCTCACCGCTTTCAACCGAATGCCTCCTGTGCTTTCAACTTTACTTTTTCTTGAAGTATTTTAAAACACATTTTTGAAAATCAACAAAAATGTAAAATCCTAGGTGAATTTAATGTGCTGTTTTTGGGTCATTCTTCCTCGCACAATTTGTCACTGGTTTAGTGGGCTATATATTCTTTAACAAAATTTAGGTGAAATTCACATAACAAAAATTGACCTTTTTTCAGAAAACAATGCAGTGGCATTTAGTATACTCCAAATACTATGCAACCATCACCTCTATCTAGTTCCAAAACATTTCCACCACCCCAAAAGAAGCCCCGTGCCCATTAAGCAGTCACTCCCATTCCGTCTTCACCCAGCCCCTGGGCACCACTAATCTTTCTGTCTCTATGGATTTACCTATTTGGGATATTTTACATAAATAGAATTATATAACGTTGTCTTTCGTGTCTGGCTTCTTTCATTTAGCATAATGTTTTTGATGTTCATCCTCATTGTAGCATGTGTCAGAACTTCACTCTTTTTTGTGGCTAATAGCCCATTGCATGTTTATACAGCATTTGTTTATCCATTCATCTGTTGATGGGCATTTGGGCTCTTCCTGCCTTTCGGCTGTGGTAAATAGTGCTGCTATGATGATGCAGGGTCATATATTTGTTTAAATACCTGTTTTTAATTCTTTTGGGTGTATAGCTAGGAGGGGAATTTCTGGATCATATGTAATTATGTGTGAAACTTTTTCAGGAACCACCACCCTGTTTTCCACCCTGGCTGAACCATTTTACATTTCCACCAGCAATGCACAAGAGTACTGATTTCTCCATGTCCTTGCCAACAGTTGTTATTTTCCAATTTTTTAAAATTGTAGCCATCCCAGTGCATGTGAAGTGGTATCTCATTGTGTTTTGATTTGCACTTGCCTAAAGACTAGTGATGCTGAGCATCTTTGCATGTGCTTGTTGGACACTGGTAAATCTTCTTTTGATAAATGTCTGTTCAAGTCCTTTGCCCATTTTCTAATTGGGTTGTTTGTCTTTTTGTTGTTGAATTGTAGTGGTTCTTTACTCATACTGGATCCAAAAAATGATTTGTAAAATATCGCTTTCTTGATAATGTCCTTTGATAAACAAAAAATTTTAATTTTTGATTTACTCCAATTTTCCTATTTTTTATTTTGTTGCTTATGCTTTTGGTGTCATATCAAAGATACCATTGCCAAATCTTGGGTCATCAAGATTTACCCAGAGAAAAAACTCTTTTTCTAAGAGTTTTATGATTGTAGTTCTTACATTTAGGTCCTTGACCTATTTTGAATTAATTTTTTTTGTGTGGCATGAGGTAGGGGTCTGGCGTCATTCTTTCCCAGAATCATTTGTTGAAGATGTGCTGTGCACTTTTGCAATCATGCTTATTTGTCACTGCAATTAAGCAGCCATTTTATGGGGGGAAGACTCAACTCTGTCTCCAGTTCACCTCAGACCCTTGTGGCACCACACACGCTGTCCATGTGGGGCCTCCCCCGCCCACACACCTCACTGTTATCAGCCAGCCTTTACATGTTGCACTGTTGTGAAAGTTAATTGCAGGCCCAGCTTTCTCATTAGCATACACATCCTTTAATCAAGGAAGGGAGTTTTTCAATGGGCAAATTTTCTGTAGGGGCCGTGTCAACGGATGATAGAGAACAGGGAGAAAATTTTTACATAATTATGGTTTATGTTTTCTAAAGGGAGTCAGCAACACACACACACACACATTGCAGACCACCTGGTCCTGTACCATGTGCCTTTCAAAAAGGAGTTTAAACCTTTGTCCATCCACGCACTTCATTTCCTAAGTGCAAAATAGCCATGTGTATCCATCAGTAAAGCTTCCCAGGGGGCGTGCTTTTTCATTCCTCTTAAATCCCTTCAGTTAGGGGTGCTGCCATCAGGGAAGTTGTCACGGCTGTTAGTGTATTGCAAGCTCAGATCAGATCCACAGTGTCCACGTTATTTTGTCGGGTTCAGAACTCCAGTCCAAGCTCAGAGACCCTCATCTCCAAGCCTGGTTCTAGGACTGACAAGTGTTTTCACTTTCATTTTTCTTTCAGTTTTGTAACCTCTCTGAGCCTCATGTGACGCACATAACGCCTTCCTCGTGGGGCTATCAAGAGGCAAGCATGGGGTGGTCATCACTCCATGTGGAGCGCCTCCCACAGTCCCGGTCCTCAGCCCAGGAGGAGCTCCACAGGTGAGCACCGTGTGTCACTTAACAACCACCACCTTCCTCTCTTCAATGGCTGCATCTGAAACGGGGTTACACGGGGCATACGGTGGGTTTTCAGAGGAAACATTCTCACTTAGCCTAAAGGATTTAAGTCCATTTGACAACCTGTGCTGCTCAGAAGTGGGAATGGTGTTTATGGAGAACTGAGCATGCAGTTCAGTAATCCCCCTCCAACTGTCACTAAACACGTGGACAGTAGGTCTGAGAGTCACATAGTCAGAGGCATCGCCGCTGCCTAATTTTGAGATAAAAGAAACTGAAAAGAAAAAAAGGCCAATTACAAGTTAAATTTTACCTACAATAAGAAGTATCTGAAGCAGAAGGTAAAGAAACATGCTGGAAAACATTTGTGACAAATGCGGAAGGCAGTTAGTTAAAAACCACAATGCTGACTGAGTCTGAACAGACGAATTGAGATCAGCACGAAGGCTGCGGCCCTTTCCTGTGCCTGGGCCTGAGACAGCCTCTGTGCATAGCAATATTTAGCAGATTCTCTGTAAATTAGGGTTGCCAAATGAAATACAGGAAGTCCAATTAAATTTGAATTTCAGAAAAGCAACAAATAACTTTTTAGAATAAGTGTGTCCCAAATATTGCACAGGATGTAACTACACTAAAAATTATTTGTTGTTTATCTGAAATTCCACTTTAATTGGGTGCCTAGTATTTTCATTTGCTAAATCTGGCAACGCTCTTTTAAATAAATGAGTAGATGACTGTTGAAGGGAATGGGGAGGAATTATGAATGGATGAGTCACATGCTCCCATGATGTGGGTAACGATGGAAAAATGCTCAACCTCCCGAACGTAGAGCAAGATAATAATAAGGAGCTGTATTAAAAGCTGTTAAATTAACATATTTAAAAAGCCGTAATCTTTCATACTGTTGGGGTGTTGTGTACTGTAATCATCAATTGCTGATGGCAGTCTAAATTGGTACAGTTCCTTGGGAAAATAATTTGATTGTATATAAAAATAACCATAAAGATATAAATAACCTGAGACACAATAAATTTAGCTCGCAGGAAACTGCCCCAAGGAAGAAGTTGGAAGACTAACATCCGTTAGGAACTCTCCCACAGTCCATTCTCCATGCAGTGGCCAGAGGACCAATCACAACCCAGGCCTCCCCACAGCTGCCTTGCTCCCCAGACACAGGCGAGAGAGAGAAGTGACAGTGTGGAGTCAACTGAGAGAACAGAACCCCAAATCCTGTCTGAGCTAGGAGCACGGCTGTGCATAACCATTTATCCCTACCAATTAGGACCAAAGGGAGCCCAAAAAGGATAGCAGTGGGGAAACCGTCAGCGACTAAAAATGAAAGGAGTAAGTTAATATTGTCTTAATCTTGTTTGACTTATGAATTTAAAAAGTAAGTAAACGAGAGGGAAAAAGACCTACTAAGCAAATACAACCAAGAGACGGATCTGGACATCGCACCCCACGGGAGCATTTGGATGCAGGGTTCTTGCCACTCAGTGTGGTTCTGGAAGGGCTTCACTCGGGCCACAAGAAATATCTGAACAGAATCTACTCATCTCAGTTGCCACCTCACGCTGGGCGCTCACTTTGCCCAGAGACCCATCAAAGTTCGGCTCAAACTCGTGCTAGGTCTGAGGTTTTCTTCATTTCCAGCCTCGCTGCTCTAACACCACCATCTCGCTTGCAAAGTGTAAGCACTTCATTCTCCCCAAGTATTTCACTGTGGGGATTCTTAGAGCATAAAAGGTGTCACATGAAGCCAAATTGCCTTCTTCCCGTTGCATAAAGCGTCTTCTGATTCCTCATCACTCCACTTTGAAGGGAACACAATGAGCATATTCAGGCCCTCTCCACGTGGACTCCTGTGTAAATATATTGTAAACGCCTTGCTTTGTTCCAAAGAGTTGACAGCTATCTTACGGTGAAAGTGCCTCGGAGATATTCATGCCGACTGAATATCCCCTAAGTCAGATTTCAAGGAGCAGCTCCTTTCAAAGGCGAGACAAGCATCCGAGGCTTTTGTGAGAAGCCCGGTCTAATAGCCGTGTGCTTATTATGGGCGTTTAACTATTGCATTTACAAATTACACACTGCTTGGTTTTCACTTGAATCTGCTTTCCTGATTCCTTTGACTATGGAAAAATAAGAGAGGAATGGGGAGAAACGAGCCACTTAATCTCCGATTCTACTTCAGCTTTCCACAGCAAACACTCGTCAGCTTCATACAACACCCTCTGACGCAACAATGAAAGGCTGAAATTGCAAAGAGCCCAGATTAAGGCGACTAAGAAAAACCCATCCGCCCGGTAACCTGAGTTCTGAGCGGAGTCTTTAGTGACAGGAGGACAGTTCATTAACTTGCCATCTCCCAGAACAAGCTTGGAATCAAATTCTGATTTTTTTTATAAGCGGATTCAAAGAAGTCAGAGAGAAAAAGCCGCCTTTGAAATTCCTTTTCATCCAAGGCAGCGCCGAATCACACCTTTGATGGCGTGGCCTGGCTGTGTTAATAACTGGGTTCAGAGTGAGCACCAACACTGCTCATTTTGCAGAGGGCTCTGTTATTGGGTATGAATGTCCAATGAGTAACAAAAGAGGTTGGTTCTGTCTTAAGGTGGGTAATGAAACCTCAAAGGTGCCCGCATAGGGCTCTCAGGTAAGGCGAAGGTCTCAGAGGGAGAAGAACCAGGCTTGGGGCACCTCTTTGCTGGCAAATCAGAAGCCATGTTCGTGGCCCGTTTCCTCTTGCCAGCTCAGCCATACGTGTGTGGATTGCTGTGGAATGCCGATTATGCAGTAAGTTATGCTAGTTTTTAATTTCATTGGCGGGGATGGTTTGGGGAGAGAATTTAAATAAACAACCACGGTTCACGTTAAGCAAATAAGCAGGCTTCAAGTGTCCGCGTGTGTATGCAAGTTAACCAGCTACTGCTCCCTTGGTCCTGGTTAACAGGCTGACTGACCCGTCAATCGACACAGCCGTGGTCTCCGTGTAAACGTTCAGCCTTATTCGCCTGCAGACTCAACGAAGCCCCACGTGATAGTCGCCAAGTTTAAAACTTCAAAACCCACGTTAAATGAGAGAGAGAGAGAAAGCAAGGCCAAGAGAGAGTGAGCCCAAAGAATGAAAATCAAGCAAGTAGAAGAGGAAAAAAGATGGCGTTCCTGACCGTGGGCAGCTGCGAAGGGCACGCGTGTCTCGTCATGGAGTCCTCCTGGGCGTGTAGAACTCCCAAGGCCGTGACGCCTTCTCCAGGCTCTGAGGACACAGCCGGGATGCTGCACGTCCAGGAGAAGGTGAGCCCTCTCATTTACACGTTGATGAGATTCTTTATATTTTTGCTCAGAAATGTATTATCAGAACCCCCAAATTATTACAGCAGGTCTTTGGAAACAAGAGCCTGAGAATAGGTGCTGATTCCTGACACTGAGAGATGCTGGGTCTTGTCACGCCGCCCCGGAGCGCCGTGCAAGGGGTGTGCATTCAGCGGGCGTGCAGGGCACACCTGCAGGGTGATTAAAGTTAGTCGGGGCAGCACAGAGCGCATCGGGAAGCCCTGGGGACAAAGAGGATGTAGAAGGGTAGTGGCCGACCTTAGAACCCACCAGCCACTTGAGGAACAAAATTGATACTCACGGGACAAATTCATGGGGATCATCGCACGAGAGTGTACCAGCGACTACTGTGTCATTCAGGAGAAAATAGGCTTAACCTGCGGAAGAGTGACTTCGAAGAGGCTGAAGCGACACCTGTCGCAGAGGCATGCGGGGGCCCACCTCCAGTCAACGTCGGATCAAGAACTGCTGACGCAGCCACAGACGGCCTGAGGAGTAAAGGGGGCGTGTCGGCTGACATAACTGGAAAATTCAGGAGTTGAGAGGGATTCAGTCGTGGCGTGAGTGGGCCTCTGGGCTCCTCCTCCAGCTGGCTCCCCTACTGGACACAAGATGGCTGCCATAGCACCGGCCAGTCTCCTGTTCACACCCGGGAAGGGCCTGACTAATGCTCATTGAACCAGGTTCCTGGGGTCCTCCTCGCTTAGGCCAGCTCAGATCATGGGCAGGGTCCCCCACCCCCTCATGGCCTGGTCTGCCTGGAACATTGCTAGCTGTCCTGGGCTAATTAGTAATCTAGTCCCTCCCACCCTCAAATTCTCCGGGTCACGGGCCCTAACCTCGACCAATCGTGGCAGGCACACGATGTGAGGCTGATGGGTTCAGGCCAATTGTGACTATACTTAGAACTTGGGGAAGGGTCTACAGCATTCACGTCACAAGGATTTGAAGTTCTAGGCCTGTTGGGGGGGGGAGGGACGGAGACCAACGATGTCTCTCCGCCGTATGAACTCTGGGACCTTTGTCCTGGCAGCGAGGCTGGGAAGCTGGCAGCCCCCTCCCACCCCTTTGAGAATCGGCCCGATTGGACGTTAGTCTCAGTGATAACGGAGGATGGTTCTAAGAGCCACAGCCGCATCCATCCCTACTCTCCTTCTCCTAGTGAATCCACGTGTTCTTCAACACTCCACTTTTAGAAATACAAAAAGCTAGGAGTATGGTATTTGTTTAGACTGGAAAAAAAGCTTAATTACTGAACATTTATAACATAAACACAAGTAAAGAGAACAGTAAAACGAATGCCCCACGTTCATCCCCAGATTCAATGAGGATCCGCACGCGGCCCATCTTGTCCTGCCCCCTCCTCCACCGCCCACCCCTCCCTAGATTGGTTTAAAGCCAATCTCAGGCACTGGGTTTTGACTTTTATAAACATCTACATTTTAGCCTCAGAGAAATAGCGGCCATTATTTTCTCTTTGGCTTCTCAGTTTTTGAATTCAACCTGCTTAACATTATAGTTTAAAACTCATATTTAAGCTAATTAATTGGTCCTGGTTTATGTTCTCTTTAGGGGGCACGGCTACCTTCTCTGTAGGAATGAATGTTGACACAAGGGAAGGGAGCATTGTCTGAAATGTTGGTACATTTAGACCAAGTGTCCCCTGATTAGTCAGCTGTTCACTCCTTATAAGGGGGCTTTGTCCTCCATCCAGGTGGCACAGCTGTCCCCACTCACGTCTCCTGTCTCCGGACAACGTGGTTCAGGGGGCTCGGGTAGCCCCAGATGTCAGGCAGAGGTTGTGGTGTCTTGAGCGAGGCCTGAGCTACTTTCACCAGCCGAGGGGGTAGCAAGCCCATGGACACGGTGGTCTTTCTGCCTGTGTGTGATGAACCAGGCAAGCACGGCCACACCCACCCTAGGCTCGGAGGGAAAGCCCAGCGCCAGGGGAGGCAAGGCCCCAGCCGAGCGCACCGAGGCTCGCTGGTGTGCAGGCTCTCCTGGAGCCCGGCGTTCACAGCGTCTCCCTTCTGTCTCTAAGCCTGTGAGGCGTCTGCCATGGGATTACTTCCAAATCCATTGCTGGGAAGCTCCTTAGCAGCACGGAGTGCAGGGGTAACCTCTGGCTGTCTCACGTCCCGCAGACTCCCCGTCCTCACCTCCATCGTTCAGGACTCCTCCACGCCTACGCTCCGGTTTCCGGGCTGGGTCTGGTTTGGACTTGGGAGGGGTTATCTCAGGGACTGTGTTTCCTTCTGGGTGAAGGTTTTCTTTTTCTTTCCCGTCTAGGGGGAGCAATGGTGGTCTCAAGGAAGAGAAGCTGATATTTACTGGGAAAAGCGCAGCTATTGGAGAGAAGCGGTGGCAGGGGGGAGGCCGGCTCGCATTCTTGCTGCCCAGGGCACCACCCTTGTCCATCCATCCACATACTTCCCCAACCAGAGGAAGCATGCGGAAGGCAAACCGCTTGATATTTTGGTTACAATATAATTTTTGAATTATTTCCAACCTTCTCTTTATCATGTGGGAGTTTGGCAAAGAAGGCCAGGAGGCCCACCCTGGGTAACCAGGCACAGAAATAAGGATTTGACTTTTATGAGAATTCTCTTTCTTCCACCAGTGCAGCTGCTTCCACATCCCATTTTAGAGGATGTGAGTGATGGCAGGACAGATGCTGGCTTACATCTGAGGCCTGTTTCTCCACTCAAAGGATGGTCACACCCATGATCTCATCAGCAATTTTCCAAAGCCTATAGCTGGGGAGAGCTGCCATACCCCCACCTTGTGGAGGAGGAAACTGAGTCCCAGCCAGGTGAGACACTCCTTCAAGCTCACACGGCAGGTCAAGGTAGCCCTGGGCGCAGAGCCTGCACACTTCTCACTGCTTTGTGCTTCCGTCTGAGCCTGATCTCGTGACAAGTCACTTACGGTCACTTCACTAGGGTCCAATCCTGAGGGAGTCTGATTAAGAATGACTTTCAAGTTTGTTCTCTCCTTGCTTTCAAATGGGCAGCTTCATAATCCCCAGTCTTCTTCTGAAAGATGTGGTGGCCACGATTGTGTTCATTCCAAAGCATTTTCAAAAGCAGCTGTTTATTAAATGCCAACAGCAGTGATTAATTTCGGATGCTCTGCAGTGCATCTGTCTGCTGCCTGATGACATCTCCGGCTCAAGCTGGCATCTGCGCAGTGAGCTCTGCCTGCGCACTCCCCACTGTGTTTGTTCCACAAGATGCATTTATTTTATTTGAGGAAGACCTGTCTGTAAGTCCAATGTCCAAATAACATTCGTGCCATTTGGCATCTTCGCAGAAAATTGGCACTTTAAAAAAAAAACAAAACAAAGAAATCTGTGGGTTAACAGTTTGTGTTAGAATCTCTAAAGAGGACATCTGTTAGCTGAAATTCCAAAAATGGTGATTGATTCATTATGCCCTAAATCACATCTGTATGGGGATGGAGGGTGCATGGACTGTGAACTCTGGCAGAAAAACATCTGTCAGCAGCCAGACACTGATCCAAGTTTATACAGCATGGGATACAAAGCAGCATCGCATTGTGGTCTGTGGTGGGCGAGGACAGAACCAGTGCATTTCACACCTCGCTGGGAAAGTAGGAGGAATTGACTCCTTGACCATGTCTTTCTAAACCCTGGGGTGGTGGAAACAGTGCCTAGCAGAATCATTCATGTGGTCAGCCCACACCCTGGTGAAGTCAAACCAGTGGAATGAGGTTCAGAATGGAACATACAGTCTGCAGACAGAGAAGGCAAGCTCCCTGGAGAAGAACTGAATGGTCGGGAGGGTCTGCAGCTGAATGGGTAGCTAAGCTCTGGACCCAAAGCATTGATTGGCAGAACTAACTTGCGGTCAATCAATTTGCCAAAGGAAGGCTTTGCTGCAGAACGGAAGCCCTGGCATCTAGCACAGTTCCAGCCGCTGAATTCAATTTGCAAATGTATCAATTGGGTGAATCACCTGTGTGCTAAATGTGTTTCTACTAACTGCTAATAAAATATGTAGCAATTCCAGTTGTTACTAGTTTCAACAGCCTTTGAGGATCCTTCCAAGTGACTTGGGAGAATAAGGACATCTTGGGTATTCTGAGTTTTAGGCATGGTGCATTCACGGATGTACACGCTGTAAATGGTTGGGAGGATTCCCCCTCCCAATGCATTTTTCATCGGGACTTTCTAGCTTCTCTTAGTTCATGGATTTAATTCTTAGAATGAAGAGAAGGGGATGACTTCCAGCCTGGAGATCAAGCCTGAGAAAATGTTTCACCATTGGAGTGGATGATCCTGAGAATCAAGTGGGATGTGCGTCAAAGTGCCCAGCACACGATGAAAACTCAGCCCGTGTTTGTGCTTTCCTTCCTTCAGCTGGATGCTCAGCAACACCATCCAGGGTCTTCTGTCTTCAAGATTGTTATGAATCTTCCATGCTACACATTTGCTCCTCACAGGATATTAAATAAAACCTGCCATTCATCACTTGGAGGCATCATGTCACCCTATCTTTAAAACAAGGCTGGTCACACGAATCCTGCAGGGCTAATGTATAGTCTGGAGAACAGGCCAGCCTCTTGACTGCCTGAGCCTTGATCTCTGGGTCAGCACACACTCTGGGGGCCTGCGGTCTTGCTCCTGGGACAATGGACAGACATGGCTGATGCTGGGACCCTGAGACAAGACCAGCGCTCTCCCAGAAAGGTGATCCGTGCATCCGGCTCGCTTCTGCTCCCCTGAGCACTGAGTCTGTGCCCAGGGAAGTTCATCAGGGGATGCTGCCACTCACTCTTTTGCTGGTTAAGCACCCTCTGCCTACTGTCCTTATCTTCCCAGCTGTCTCAAGATAAAAGTCCCTCCCATCATCTCTGTTCTGCTGCACCTGTGGACTGATGCCACTGTAGTTGTTTCTTCCTTGACACAACCCCCTCTGCTGGGGTCTCTCCATTGGCCTGTTTCACTTGTAGAATGTGTCTGGGCCAACTGAATGCTCTGCATTGCCCACACCCACAACCCAGGCTGCTGGGGATTTCTGGGGAAACCCACAGCCACGCAGACGGACATCACCATTAATTCCCAGCTTCTCCCTGGGCCCTCTGCATGACGCAGTGATGTTTCTAAATTTCCTTCGATGTTTCCAAAACACCCTCTTCCGTTTGCTCCAGTGACATTCAAACCTTCTTGATTTCTGCGGCTGGCCTTACCTTTTAAATGCAAGAGAGAAAGATAGAAGCTGTTAGAGGCAAACTCTCCATGCACTGAAGAAGCAGCCGGAAGAAATCAGACCAAGAAACAAGGTCACCTCCTGCCCCCTGGAGCGCATGTTCTAGTGGAGGGAGGCAGGGAGCGAATGAGGAAGTGGCATCGGGGGTAGAGAGGGCCAGGTGGGGTTTAATTTTAAGGCAAGTGTGCAGAAAAAGTGTCACTGAGAAGGGACAGTAGAGCAAAGACCTGAGAGGGAGCTTATGGGGTTAAAGTGCGGGTCCCACTGCAGCTTTAACACCACGAGGAAGCCTGTGGGGGTGTGGCCTTTGCCCATGCCCTCTGCCATGGCTCCCCAACACCCCCTGACTCCCTGCAATCCAGACACATGTCCCATTCTTCAGACCTGCCACCCTCCCTCTGATATGACAGAGCTTTCCCTCTTTCTAGAACACTCTTCCCCACTCAACCGAGCTTTATTCCCACTTGTCCGTCACTCCTCAGCTCAGTATCACTTTCTAGACTCGGGGGCCTTCTGTGTTGCCCCCAGACCTCTGGCGGTAATTTTCACATTGCCCTCCAGTGTCGTTCCTAGCCTACTGCAGGCTGTAATTATAGCCTCTTCTGGGACATCGGCTAATGGATTGGATTTGCCCCCCAGGAGGCTGTGAGATCCATGAGGTCCCAGCCTGTGCTGGCCTTGGTGTCCAGGTCACAGTGCATGGCCTGTGCTGGACATGGATGAGATGCCTCAGTTAAGAAAAGCAGGATGTATCTTTGTCGTCAGAGGTGACCTCCTGCAGGGCAAGTGTGTTCCCCACCTCAACCCTGCAGCTCAACCCAGAACCCGGAACCGTCGGTATTTGGAACGCCTTGTGAAATTGAATCGAACTTCAGGTCCAGCCTTATGCTTTAGTTTATTGTTGTTTCTGGATCTGGGACAATGCCCCGTCTCTTGATCCATTCACCATGGCTGGGCATGAGCCTCTGTGTAAGAGAACCCCATGTATGGACTCTGCCCTAAGTCCCCTAAATCCATCTGTGTCTTGATGGGATATAAAATGCCCCTTCCACTCAGAGTCTGTCATCCCCCTGCGAGCCCAGGACACTGTTCTCATGTGTGACGTTGAATATGCTCGCTACAAACTGCTGTGTGGATGCCAGGTTCCAAGGGACTCGTGGTCCCGAGGGCGCCTCCTCTTTCTTTCGCACTGGGTTCCCACAGGGTGGCCACATCCATTTGTTCATTCAAGGCATGTTTAGGGAGACCTCTACAGGCTCAGCCCTGTGCTGGGTGAGGGGCCAGGGAGCGAGACTGTCACGGTCCCTCCCTGTGTGGACCCAACATCGCAGTGTTGGTGAGGGGTCTAGATGAGATTCTGTTAGAGAAGTGCTTCGGGAAAAACCAAAAACAAAGAAACAAAGTAGGGTCGAGGGTCTGTGTGTGACTCCCTTGAGGGGCAGCTGCTATCGCGGGCGCCTACTGAGGCAGCTCTGAGCTACTGACCTTGGGGTGCATGTCCAGGCTGAGAGGAACCAGCCAAGCAAACCTGGGGTGAGCAAGGAGGAGAGTGGAGCCGAGACAGTTACAAAGCTGGGCAAGGGCAGAACCTGTGGGACCTTCAAGACAAAGCATTACATTGTATCTTAAGATGTGATTTTCGGGTGGACGTGATGGGGAGCCACCCCAAATCCTGTCCCTCCCGTGTGCATTTGCTTCCGGGGTGACTGCGTGTCAGCCTGTCTGTCCCTACAGCACTCTGAGCCCGGAGCCAAGAACAGGTGTGTGACGGAGGGGAGGATTCTGAGCTGAGGGGCTGGCGCCCACAGCCCCTGGGTGGTGGGGGCTCTTGCTGGACGAGGCAGGAGGCACAGAGTTGGGAAACTCTCCCACGCAAGGCCAGCTCTGGGGACCCTCCTGAGGGATGGCTGTGAGCAAGGGCGTTGGGCTCTGAAGAGCCTTGTGAACTGGTTTCCTAGACTGTTCCATGTTGTCTTCCACACGGAGTTTTCTTTAGATACAGTGCTATTTCCTACAGAGAGCCATGTGGTGCGCATGCACACAAACACACACACACACACACACACACGCGCACACACAGGCATGCAGTAACTAGAACATTAGCCGGAAGATGTATCTTTGTTTAAAGGAAAGTCTCCCTCTAGAACCCGGCTGTTTTCACAGTTGTACGTATTTTAATTAAACACTGTTTTGAAGATGGAATGAGCACACGCAGCAGATTTTATATCGGTAATCTGCACGTTTGCTTGGGGAAATAGAACAGATAGAGGTTAACCGGGTCCTGGAAGTGGTTAGAATGTGAACTATTATTGGTGGGCTCATCTCAGGTTCCATTTGGGGTGGTGACTGGGTAGTAAATAAGACATCATATGAATATGTATCTCTCTCGTCTGGACTGTGGTGGGGGTTCCGGGGGACACTTTGTGGTCCACAGCATCCAAGCCATTCCTTTAATATCATTGCAGGAAGGGGAGTTGGTGCCATTTGAAGATGTCCTTGGGTGGTTTTAAATTCCACATGGTTTTTATTACTTCATTAGGAGAATGTCTTATGATGCTGGTGGAAGACCACTCTGGCTGACTCGAGAAATGCCGGCACGCTCTCTTCCCGTCCTGCGGTATTTTCAATGCACAGATTGGGTTTCAACATGTGCTTCCAAGATAATTAGATGGACAGGGTTTGGGATCTGCCTGTTCCATCCTCGACGAGGCAGGGTTCACCTCGGCAGGGCTGGGCTACGGGGCTGGGAGACGGGAGTGGGGTGGGGAGCACGTGCCTGGGGCTGCTTGTCCTTTGCAAATTTTGGAACCTCTGCTGCCAGTTTCTGCTGCCTGTGAAGGTCACAGAAAGGCTGTTCTTCCAGGGGGTGTTCTTGGTTGGGGTTTGTGTGGTGGCCTCATTGTCATACATGTGTTTCTAAAGATGTAGGGCTCATCTCTGATGGCCACGTTTTCGTTCCTCAGCTCCCACGACATTCTCAGCCCTGGAGAAAATACAGAGCAGAGGCGGGTCTCTGCCTGTGGTGCGGGATTGTGGTGGGCGCCGGCTCTGGAGGAGGCCGGCAGCTGGGCGCCCAGGATTGTGGACTTCGCTCATCTGCGGGTGAAGCAGCCTGAGCTCAACACTACAAAGTGTCTCTCTCTGGCTCCAAGCCCACGGACTCCCCATTCCACCTCTGCCTTCAAGCACGTGTGGGAGGTCACCGTCAGAGGGGTGTAGGTGCAGCCAGGAGCTGGCAATACTGAGGGAGACTGCAGGGGCAACTTAGAGGACTCCAGCTCGCCCTTCCCTGTGCCATTAGCACCCATGGCTGTTTACGGTCTGCCTCCAACAGGAGCTCCATCCAGGAGGGTCCTTGGGGCCTGAATCAGCCCTGCCATGTTCACTCCATGCACCCAGAGTCGGGCCCAACAGGTGACACTGAGTGTGCCCTGCAGGGGTTCTGAATGAGTGAATGGACAAACGAATAAGTGATCAAATGAATGGGACAGGGAGCCTTGCACTCAGAAGACCGACATCTAACTTGGACTTGGGTAGGACAAGGAAGTGACATCCACACTGAGACCTAAGGCAGGTTAGGAGTTAGACCGTTTAGCGGCCTCCTGTGGCTGCTGTGACAGGTACCACAAACTGGACGGCTTCGCAGAAATCCTCTCCGGGTCCTGGAGAACACAAGTCCAAAATCCAGGTGTGGGCAGGGGGCACTATGGGAGGATCCTTCCCACCTCTCTGAGCTTTTGGTGGCTCCAGGCGTCCTTGGCTTGTGGCTGCATCGCTCCTGTTTCTGCCTCCATCTTGATGTGGCCTCTCCCCTATTGTCATCCCCTCTTCTGACTTCTTACAAATCCCTGGGTTTAGGGCCATCCTAAATCCAGGATGGTCTCATCTTAAGATCCTCAACTTGATCACATCTGCAAAGACCTTATTTCCAAGTAAGGTCACAGTCACAGGTTCTGGGGGTTAAGACTTGGACGTATCTTTTTGAGGGCCACTCTAGGCCCCTACATGGGTGAGGCTGGTGGCTGGGGTGATGTGGTGTGCTCAGGGAGAATGGTGTGCCCACCAGGGCCTGCGGTGGAGAAATCTGAAAGCAAGCGGTCCAGCCTGATGCATTGTGGGCGGCTGTGGGGTCAGCACAGACGCTTCTCTCCTTTCACAGGGAGCTTCGGCATCTGGGCAAGCCGGGACTGAGCGGTTTTATAAAGCATGTTTTCTTGTTACCTCATCTACTGTACATGGATGACCAATTTTCAAAGAATTAGAATAAAATGCACTTAACACTGAATCTATTTTAGATTTAATTTCAATTAAGTTCTTATGAATATCAATTATCGCTGTATGGTGTGATCACTAGTTAAGAAGGGTTTCCAGTGGATAGAAGGGCTAATTAAGCGGCTTTAAGCCACTCAGTGCGGGCCACTCTGAAAGGCTAGCATGCCACGTGCTTTACTCGGAAGAGCAGTGGAGAACAGCTGAGGGCTGCCGAAAACTCTGCTGTGGGATGCTGGGCAAACACTGCCCCACCCTCTTCCCTGGGCCTCACTCTCCCCATTGGTGAGTAAGTCGGATGCTGACAAAGGCGGCTGGGATAACAAACTAAGATTAGGTCATAGCATTGGCTGATGCTTGCGAGGCACTCAGTATGAGCCATCAGAAGCCCGAGATTTGTGACTCCTGTTTTACATATGCAGCACCTCTTTACTGAAAAGAGCCCACCGAGGAGGCGAGACGTAGGCAGTGGTTGGGGACTTGCCCAAAGCACTCAGCAGGCGGAAGCCAGGCTCTCCCCCACAGCCTGGGTGGGCTTGGGGAGGCTCTGTGTGTCCCTCTATGTGACATTTCTCGGCTGGAAGCAAGTTTGCTCCTGAAGCGGCCTGGCTCCCGAGGCCCGGCCAGAGCATAAACCTTTCATCTGCTAAGTCAATGATGAGTGAGGAAGCTGCAGAGCCGTCCACATCCATGGACATCCGCAACACCTGAGCTCATGGGACCTGGCCCTCCGTGGGTGACCTCCAGGACATCCCTGGGGCCAATCGCCATTCATGGCACAGACCGAGGGGTGACCTAGAGCCCCCTGGCTGGTTCACCTGCCCAGAGTTTTCATGGCCAAGGTCCTGAGCTGTAAATTGAGCTCTTTTATTTTGGTATGTTCCTAGGCCTTGTATCTTCATTTTGTTTTTAAAAAACCAACGTTGTGTGATTTTTTCTAGCAGCTCTAACTTGGCGTTTCTACTTCATTATTTCTTTTCATTATTTCTTCCAGGGTTGGGAGAGGGGCCTGTTTTCCTGGAGGACAGTTCTGGCAACCTGAGATGGAAAGGAAACGGTGGCTGTTACGGCGAAGGGTGAGAAGGCCGTGTGGGCCCCCTGCGCGCCTGGGGAGTTCTGAGCGGCCGGCTCCCGCAGCGAGAGCCGGGACAGGGAAGGGAAGTCTGGAGCCCGGACCACCCTGCAGAAAAATCGCCATCATGTTGATCAATGCTTGCTTTTCTATTTTATTCTTTCTTTCTTTCTTTTTTTTTTTTATCATTAATTCTTCCACAGTGTCTGGGCTTTGCTAGGTGTTCTGCTGGGGAGGCGGGTGGAGCAAGTTTCTGAGGACACGCTGGCCTGGCTGGGATCCCTGCTCCCTCACTCTCAGGCAGAGGGTCCTGGGGAAGCCACTTGTCCATCCTGATTTTCTATTTCCCATCTGTAAAAATGGAGGTGACTGATTCCTGCCTCAGACAGTCAGTGAGAGGGTTTAAGGAAATGATGCCAGACATGTCTGGCCACCAGTAAGAACACAAAGCATTTAGGACTGATTTTTCTGAACTTTTTGAGATAGAAGCTTAATTCTCTGCTTTTTTGAAAAAAACTTTATTTTTTAGATCAGTTTTCGGTCTACAACAAAATTGAGAGAGAGGCACTGAAGTTTCCTGTATACCGGCTGTCCCACACTTGGGTCGCCTCCCCCATTACCAACATCACTCACCAGAGTGGTACATTTGTTACAACAGACGAACCTACACTGAAACATCGTATCTCCCGAAGTCCACAGTTTCTGCTAGAGCTCACTCTTGGTGGTGTGCGTCCTCCAGGTTTGGATAAATGTGTAACGACGTGTGTCCACTATTATAGAATCAGACAGACTCATTTCACTGCCCCAGAAATCCTCTCTGCTCCACCTACTCACCTCCCGTGCTTCACCTTTGGCAACCACCGACTTTTACTGTTTCCATAGTTTTACCTTTTCCAGAATGTCGTATAGTTGGGATCATACAGTGTGTAGACATTTCAGATTGGCTTCTTTCACTTAGTGATAGGCATTTATATTTCTTCCATGTCTCTTCATAGCTCGATAGCTCGTTTCTTTTTCCCATTGAATAATATCCCATTGTCTGGATGGACCACAGTTTATTTCTTCATTTACCTACTCAAGGACATCCCGGCTGCTTCCAAATTTTGGTGATTTTGAATAAAGCTGCTATAAACATCTGTATGCAAGTTTTTGTGTGCACCTAAGCTTTCACCTCCTCTGGATAAACACAAAGGAGTGTGATTGTAGGATGGCACAGTACAAGTGTGTTTAGTTTTGTGAAAAACTGCCCAACTGTCTTCCAAGGGGCTTGCACCATTTTGCATTTCCACAAGCAATGTGCGAGAGTTCCTGCTGCTCCACGTCCTCCCCAGCATTTGGTGTCGTCAGTGTTGTGGATTTTGGACATTCTAGTAGGTGTGTAATGTTATCTCATTGTTTTAATTTGCATTTCCCTGAAGACATGATGTGGAGCATCCTTTCGTACGCTTATTTGCCATCTGTATATCTCTTCCGGTGAGGTATCTGTTAAGACCTTTGGTCCCCTTTTTAATTGGGTTGTTAGTTTGCTTATTGTTCAGTTTCAAGAGTTCTTTAAATATTTTGGATAAGTGTCTTTTATCAGATGTATCTTTGGCAAATATTTTCTCCCAGTCTGTGGCTTGTCTTCTCATTCTTTTAATATTGCCCTTCACAGAGCAGAAGTTTTTTGTTTTAATGAAGTCCAGCTTATCAATTATTTCTTTCATGGATTGTGCCTTTGGCGTTGTAGCTAAAAAGTCATCGCCATTCCCACAGCCACCTAGATTTCTTCCTATGTTATATTCTAGGAGTTTTATAGCTTTGGCATTTTACATTGAGGTCTGTGATCTATTTTGAGTTAATTTTCATGAAGGCTCTAAGGCCTGTGTCCAGATTCATTTTTTTTGCATGTGGTGTTCAGTTGTACCAGCACCAATTGTTGAAGAGACTGTCCTTTCTCCACTGAATTGCCTTTGCTCCTTTGTCAAAGATCAGTTGACTGTATTTACGGGGGTCTGTTCCGTGCTCTCTATTCCGTTTTATAGACCCCTTTCTATTCCTTTGACTATACCGCGCTGTCTCGATTCCTGTAGCTGTACAGCAAGTCTTGAAGTCAGCGTCAGCCCTCCAGCTCTGCTCTGCTCCTTCATTATTTAGTTGGCTATTCTGGGTCTTTTGCCTCTCCATGTAAACTTTAGAATTAGTTTGCTGATATCCGTCGAGTAACCTGCTGGGATTTTGATTGGATTGCAATAAATCTGTAAAGTCTGGAAGAGCTGACGCCTTGAGTCTTCTATCCATGAACATGAGAACTCGCTCGATTTCTTTAGTTCTTTGATTTCACTACCCATGATTTTGTAGTTTTCTACTTATAGATCTTTCACATATTTTGTTAGATTTATACCTATTTCATTTTTGGGGTGCTAATGTAAATGGTATTGTGTTTTTAATTTCAAATTCCACTCATTCATTGTTGGTATATAGGAAAACAAGAGACTTTCACATATTAGTCTTGTATCCTGCAACATTGTTGTAATTGCTTATTAGTTCCTGGAAAATTTATTTTGGTCAGTTCTTTTGGATTTTCTTTATAGATGATCATGTCATCTGTGAACAAAGACAGTTTATGTCTTCCTTCTCAATCTGTATACATTTTATTTCCTTTTCTTTAAAATGCTTTAAATCACATTAGCAAGAACTTCCGGTATGATGTTGAAGAGGAGTGGAGTGAGGGGACATCCTTGCTGTGTATCTGATCTCAGCAGGAAAACTTCCAGTTTCTTACCATTAAGTATGATGTTAGCGCTAGGGCTTTTTTAGATCTTCTTTGTTAATTTGAGAAAATTTCCTTCTGTTTGTAGTTTGCTGAGAGTTTTTATCATGAATGGATGTTGGATTTTGTCAAATGCTTTTTCTGCATCTATTGATATGATTCTGTGACTTTCCTTCTTTAGTATTTTAATGTGATGGATTACGTTAATTGATTTTTGAATGTTGAACCAGCCCTGCACACACAGGATAAATTCCACTTGGTCATACTATGCAATTCTTCTTTGAATTTGATGTGCACACTGATATTTTGCTGAGGATTATTACGTCTATGTTCATGAGAGAGATTGGTCTATAGTTTAGTGTGTATTTTTCCTTTGATTGTTATTATTGTTGTTATTTTGTTACATAGAAGTATTTTGATAAGGTCCTTGTCTGGTTTTGGTGTTAGGGTAATGCTGGCCTCATAGAATCAGTTAGGAAGTAGCCTCTCTGCTTCTATCTTCTGAAAGAGATTATAGAGAATTGGTATCGTTTCTTCCTTAGAAGTTGAGCAGCATCCACCAGTGAGCCCATCTGGGCTTAGTGCTTTCTGTTTAAAAAGTTGTTAAGTTTTGATTCTTCTTTAACAGATACAGGCCTGTTCAGATAGTCTGTTCCTTCTTGTGTGAGTTTTGGCAGATTGTGCCTTTCAAGGAAGTGGTCCGCTTTATCTAGGTTATCCGATTTGCGGGCACAGACTTCTTCATAGTATTCCTTTATTATGCTTTTCATTTCCATGGTATCTGTAGTGATGTCCTTTCTTTTCTGATATAGTAATTTGTGTTCTCTTTCTTTCTTTTTCTTAGTAAACCTGGCTAGAGGCTTATCGATCTTATTGATCTTTTCAAAGTGTCAGCTTTTGGTTTCATTGATTTTCTCTAGTGATTTTCTGTTTTCAGTTTTATCGATTTCTGCTCTAATTCTTATTTCTTTTCTTCTGCTTACTTTAGATTTAATTTTTGCTTCTTTTCTAGTTTCCTAAAGTGGATCTTTGATTATTGGTTTTAGACCATCCTTCTTTTCTAGCATAAGCCTTCAGAGCTACGAATTTCCCTCCAAGCACTGCTGTCCCTGTGTCCCACCCATTCTGATTTGTTGTGTTTATATTTTCTTTTAGTTAAAAATATTTTAAAATTTCTCTTAATATGTCTTCTCTGACCCATGTGTTATTTAGAAGTGTGCTGTTTAATTTCCATGTATTTTGGGATTTTCCAGTTATCTTTCTGCTATTGACTTTTAGTTTAGTTGTGCTGTGGTCTGACAGCGGCCATTTATGATTTCTACTCTTAAGTTTGTAAGGAGTGTTTGACGGCCCGGAATGTGGTCTGTCTCGGTTAACGTTCCACGTGAGCTCGAGAAGAGCGTGCCCTCTGCTGTTGCTGCATGAAGTGGCCTACAGACGCTGTCTGTTCTAGCCAGTGGGTGGATGGTGTAGTTGAGTTCCACTCTGTGCTGAACTGATTTTCTGGCTGCTGGATCTGCCCATTTCTGAGAGCGGGGCATTGGAGGCTCCCCCTGTGATGGCGCATTCCTCTACTTCTCCTTGCAGTCACATCGGTTTTCCCCTCATGTAGCTTGACACTCTATTGCTAGGCACATACTTGTTAAAAATTGTTATGTCTTCCGAGAGAACTGACCCCTTTATCATTATGTAATATCTTTCTTTATCCCTGGTAACTTTCCTTATTTTGAAGTCTGCTGTGTCTGAAATTACTATAGCTACTCCTGCTTTCTTTTGATTAGTGTTAGCAGGGGATATTTTTCTCCACGTATTTACTTTTAATATACACGTTTCTTTAAAGCGGATTCTTGTAGACAACATATAGTTGGAGCTTGTTTTCTGATGCACTCTGATAAGCTATGTCTTTTAATTGGTGCATCTAGACCGTTGGCAATCAAAGTGATTATTGATTGATATGGTTGGATTAACATCTTCCACATTCATTACTGTTTTCCATTTGTTGCCCTGGTTGTTTTTCCTGCTTTTGCCTTCCATCCTTTTTCTGCCTTTATGGTGGTTTAATTGAACATTTTATGTGATTCCATCTTCTCTCCTTCCTTAGCATATCAGTTATACTCGTTTTTTTTAACCCTTCTTAGTCATTGCCCTGGAGTTTGTAATGTACATTTATGACTAATCCAAGTCCCCTTTCTAACAACACTATGCTCCTTCGCGGATGGTGTGCCCACAATAGCAGAATGATCCCCATTCCTTCCTTTCATCCTTGTATTCACCTATCTGTCTCTCCAATCTTGGGGACAGTGGTTTGTCCTGTGTCCTCCCCTCTCCTATGGAACCAAGAAGACTTGTGGATGTCTCTGTCTGCTCAGCTTTTCGCTTGTTGTTAGGATGGAGCGATGACTTCCAAAGTCCTTACATGCAAATGGAAACTGGCCGGTTCTTTGTTTTTCAATATTGTTTTTCCAGTGAGCATGTGGAAAGCTGTGCCTTTGACCCCGGGCACCATTTGGAGGAATTCCTGCATCCTGGCTGGGCCGTGTCCCCCTGTCAGTTACCGTTGACGTGAGTAGCCATCTCCTCCATCTCTCACCCTCACTGGCTTCCTCTGCTCTCCATGCTGTGGGAAACATCTAGAGTCGCCCTTGGGCCTCACCCTGTGAGTGCCCTATCGCATTCTCAGCTTCCAGAGGAGCAAACTGAGCCTAGAGAAGGTCGGGGACTCCTCGTGGTCACCGAGACAACAAGCCATCACTTGGAGTTCAAGCCAGGCTCTGGGTGAGTCCACAGCCTGAGCCGAGGACCCAGAGCTCCGACAGCCCCCTTTTCTGCAGTGGCCATGGGGAGGGGCATGGGGGGCTCACAGCCACCAGGAGCCAGCTCAGTGGCCCTGGAACAGGGGTTTATGATCCTGCTTCTGGGGAAGGCTAGAGTGAAATAATCAAGGACATTTTTAATGTGGCATTTCATCGTCTAATCCATGAAGGGCTGCGTACGCAAGTTTCCAGAGTAACAATTTAGATGTCTTGTTTGGAATTAATATCTTGCCTCTCTTAAAGCCCTGGAAAAAATTGAATATTAGTCAGGTATTTAGTTGCTAAGAAACCAGTAGAGAAGCAGGCAGCCCCGTTCAGAGCAGCTCGCGGAAGTGCCGCACACCGCCGAGCCTGAAACGCTTGGTTTGTGGAGAACACAGCTCCTCTCCCCAGCCTCCGGTTTACTTTTTAAACTGAGAAAGATATCTCCAATTTCTTATCATGGTGCCCTGGTTTCTAGTCCCAGTCCTGGGAAAAAGAATGTGAGTCCACACATTCTTTGTTAGCCCATGGCGAGAAAGGCTCTTGGGGGGTCTTTGCTCAGGGTACATGGCCATCCTTCACCCTTCCCTCGCCCCCAGGGTGGACCCCGCCGCCATATCTGCATCTCGTGACCTCACACCTGGCCCCATTGGGTGGGCCGTGGCATGGACCTGTGATCTGAATGGGGACAATGAAATTCTGTTTCCTGGTATGTTGGACCTGGGTCTGAGAGATTCCTGTGGGCGGGTCTCTCTAATGCAAAAAGATAGAAACTGGGGCCCAGGGGCAGCTGCGTGCACTGCTCTTGGCGTGGGTAGCAGAGAGAGCCACAGGGGGCTCAGCATGGTGTGCAGAAGCCCAGAGAAGCCAGGGGTGGTACCTGTTCCTGGGCTGGCCTGCACCTCCGACCTGAGCCCCGAGATACCTGGGGGTCCTTACAAGGAGTCCAAAGTCTCCTGGCTTATGCTAGCTTAAGTTGTTTCATATTTCCTGCCGCGGAAACATCCTAATTAATCCCCTTTTGTTATTGGAGCACATTCAGAAACACATTTCCATCTCCTGACTTCTCCCAGGGGACTTGAATATTGGAGTCTCCGTTTTCAACAGTCCTTTGAATCTTAAATCCTGGCCTCGCAGCCTCGACGCCACTGCCCTTCAGGGTTCTCAGAAATCCAGATTAGTCCACTTCCATTTCCCGTTATCTGGCACATCTTCCTGGGCCTCCCTGCCAGAGTCCCCGGGTGAGATGACACACTCTCCATCTCACCAAAGATGGGCGTCTCTTGCTACTTTTCAGAGATGCAGGCTGATTACAACTCCGAGTTCTGATGCTGAGGGAGAGCTGAGTGAGCACTTAAGATGCGTCGGCTCCCAGCTTGCTCAGCTCTGAGTCTGGGCTCCCAGCTGGCTGAGCTCTGAGTCTCGAGTCTCGGCTCTGTCATTTACAAGGCATGTGGCCTCGGGCACACTATTGCATCTTTTTAACCCTCACTTTACACTTCTGTAAATAGGGGGAATAATACTATCTGGCTTTGAGGATGAAATGAGGTCATCTACCATTGTGAGTTGAATTGTGTCCCCCTGACTCACGCGTTGGAGTCCTTACCCCCAGGACCACAGATTGTGATTGTATTTGGAGGCAGATTTTTCACAGACGCCATTGAGTTAAAATAAGGTCACTAGGGTAGACCCTAAATCAATCCATCCTGATCAAAAGGGGGGATTTGGGCACAGACATGCACACAGGGAGAATGCCATGAAGGTGGAAGTGGACCCAGGAGATGCATCTACAAGTCAAGGAAAATTGAAGATTGCTGGCAAAGCGTTAGAATCTTGAGGAGGGGCCTGGAACAGAGTCTCCCTCTTGGCCCTGGGAAGGAACCAGTCCTGCCTACGCTTGATCTTGACTTCCAGCCTCCAGACTGTGAGAGAATCAACTTCTGTTGCTCAAGCCGCCAGTCTGTGATCCTGTCACAGCCGCCCGAGCTGACTCATACGTGTGTGTGCAGGGTTCTGCAGAGGGCCACAGAGCAAGATCCCGCTGCGAGTTCTCAGTTGTTGTTTCTTCCAGGGCACCCCATTTCCACTGGGCCCAAAGGTCACCCTCACAGTCAGAACTGAATCCCTGACATCTAACCAACAAAGGACAGTCTAGGCCCCAAAAGAATAGGAACCAGGACCCCAGGGGACAAACAGAGGTCACCTCTGGAGGTCTTGGGACGTGAGGCAATGGAGAGCAGGGAGAAGCTTACCCCTGACCACCTGGTGACCAGAGAGAAACACCAAGGACAAAACCCTTCTGCCCGTCCTCTGGGCTCTGGGCCAGGCCTGCTCATCTCGTCCGAGGACGCATTTCAATTTCGTCTGGTTGGATTAACCATCCATCCTTTCTAAGTTTAGGGCATCCACAGGGATGATGCAGGAGGAGCCAGCCCCCAGCTCAGGTGGGATTTTGAGAGTCCATGGGATGAGACGGCCAGGGAGGAGGGCCGGCTAGCGCCGGGGGATGTGTCTCCTTCAGGTACCGCAGGGGCAGGACCACAGTGGGCACTCGCCAGCCTGAGGTTGGAGCAGAAGGCACGGCCTCTTGGGTCAACGCCCTTGGCCTGAGACTCCTGGCTGACAAGCCAGAGAGATGAAGCTCAGCGTCGCCACGGTCCTGCGAACCATCTCCCCATCAGGGTCGGGGGGTGCGGCCGGTGTGCTCCGCACCAGTCTTGACGTGAGCTGTCGCCTCCGGCACTGCAGGGTCTCCTGAGGTCTCTGTGTCATCATGTCATTGTCAAGCACGTTCCCGGTGGGTTCTGCTCTGCATCCGGCCAAAGAGAGACGCCTGCTCTGGCTGGTGACGGCCGCTCTAGCGAGGACACTGGTCGGAGAGGCACCACTCTGGCCCCTGTGGCCTCTATGAGCTTTTATTTTCAAAACTTGTCACTTGGGACACCTGGGTGGGAGTGATATACGGAGGACCCACAGATACACAACAGGCCTTTCCCTATCGTCTCTTCTCCTTCCCGGCCAGGACCCAGCGACTCCATTTCCATGAGAGAAATCATCCCCTTCTCCCGCCGCCCTGCCTCCTTCTTGTTTTCCCTTCAACTCACAGCCGCTGTTTGTCCCCTCCTGGCAGCACATCAAGCGGTGAGCAGGTTAATGATGCTTTGTGAAAATGTTTCACATTCCTGAGACTCAAAGACCCCGTCACAGAGGCTGTTCCCATGGAGACGGTGTAAACAAGGTGGGCTTTCCTGGGGGTCACTCTGATCAGTGACACTCTCTCTGAGGTGGTCAAGCAGTTCTGCAGCGGGATGCACGGAGTAAACTCATGTCCATCCTCCCCGACCCATCGAGATGGCCCTAAGCATCTTACCAACAAGACTTTTTGTTTCAGAAGCCTTGCTGGAGAGAAGACTCTAGAAAGTTCTAAACCCAAAAGGATTCTCCAACTTCTAAAAAACAGAAATAAGTACCACCACGTTAAGAATTCCTTCTCCTTGTTGTTAAAATGAATGAACCCTGAATCATTGCATTCGTTTTTTTTTTTTTAACTTTTTAGCAAGGAGAGCAATAAATTCCCTGAATAATGTGTTTCTCCCTGCCACAGGGGGAGCAGAAATGTGTGCACATCATGATATTTCCAGATGTGGAATCTCAGTTAACCAGAGAGAGCATCTTCTCTGTTAGCGCGGTCTGCTGGATAAGGGTCCCCCAAAGACATCCATGTCCTAACCCATGGAGCCTGTGAGTATGTCACCTTCCATAGCCAAGGGGACTTTGAGATGGGAGATGTTCCTGTATTACCTGGTGGGCTTGCCATAATCACAGGGTCTTTATAAGAGGGAGGCAGAAGGGTGAGAGTCAGAGAGGGATGGGAAGATGCTATGTGCTGTCTTTGAAGATGAAGAGGCCAGGAGCCAAGGAATGCAGGTGGCCCCTGGAAACTGGAAAAGCCAAGGCAAGACATTCTCTCCTGGAACCTCAAGAAACCCTGCTGGCACCTCGAGTTTGCACTTTTGACCTCCAGGACTGGGAGAGAATAAGTCTGTGTAGTTTGAAAGCACTAAATTTGTGGGAATTTGTTGGCATAGGAAACAAACACAGTTGGCATATAGAGTCCAGGGTATCTTGCACACACTTCTCTCCAGGCCTCTGTACTCTTCCCTCTGGAAAGATGATGAGAAAGGGTTATGGCTGAGGGCAAGGAGGCGGACGGCAGGCAGCAGAGCCGCAGGGCGGTCGTGGCTCCTGTCTGACAGCATCCTTTCCTGCTCCGGCTCCAGTGCTCCCTGTCGCACATGTTACCACGGGCCAGCCTAGGCGTTTCACAGGGCTGTCTCTTTCCCAGAAGCACAGAGGCTCCACAGAGTGGCGACTTTGTCTGTGGCTGCCCCCTCCGCCCCCGTGTGCATCTGCTGGCACGTAGTAGCCTCTCAGTCAGTGTTTGATGATTGAGTGCTGGCGCCCTGCTAACGAGACCAAAGTCTCTAATATTGGGTCAGTAATTTTGTTTGCATCCAGGTCAGAAAGAAATAGAGTGAATGAGGTAAAACGTCTCCCCTGGGCCTGTGTGCCCACACCACCACCGACTGCTCGGGAAGCCAGGCTCCAGCCCGCCCCGTTCTCACCTGGCGCTTTCCTCCGTTCTCACCTGGCGCTTTCCTCCCGCAGCCCAGGACAGTGGGATGTGCTGCTGGAGGGGAAGTGCTTTCCTGCCATCCCTGGCTGAATCCAGCATCCTAAACACTTTCATTATTAAGGGCCTTCTGTAAGGTGCGTATTATCTCCCTGGGTAGCAAGTGCCGGGCTGTGGGGAGTGAATTGCTGTGGTTAACACCTGGGTGTGCGGGATCGCAATTCAAATCACTCCAGGCACTCGGAGAGAGCTGGCCTATCTGGAATCCTCCAGGGCTGTCACTCAGGAGGAGCCGGCGGGCCTGCCGTGATGCAAGGGACAGCGACCTAGCTGGGGGGTGAGGACTTTGTTCAACGGCAGTGGCATTCATACTCTCGCTCTCCTTCTTGATGGTGTAGATTTTGCTGTGGTAGCAGCTGTCCCAATTCCCAGGGACAATGGTCTGGATCTAGCCATCAAATGATTAGGAAAATGGTGAGGGAGTGTGTTAATGTGCATTGTCGAGGGCTGGCTAGCTCCTCTTGCTGGGCCATAAGCAAAATCGTGTGTATTCTTCACTTAGATCCTGATTCTCCTGGTGGGGGGGGGGGGGGCTGCCTCCCCAATTCTCAGCCAGTGGTCAGCCTAATTAGCCCCTCCTTGTTTCAAAAGTAGGCCCTGAGAAGTCAGAAAACATGCATACCAGGTCCCCAGAAGAAGGTGAGATCCAAGTGGGCTGTGATCAGTTTGCTGCCATAAGTGACACCAACTGAAAGATATGGCCAGCATGTGAGTGGGCATAGTGCTGAGGGAATGCCAGGAAATAGAGGCAGAGCCCTGGTGACATCATTTGTGTCCTGGATCAAACCCTACCTGAAACCAACACTACGTGTTATGAGCCAAGACTTTGCTTTTATTCTATCCAGTATAAAGTATCTAAAATAGTGTGACATTTATGACATCAGTTTCTCTACTTTACAGTAAGGAAGTGGAAACTGAGGGCCATCAAGTGTCTTTCCCAAAGACTAGCTAACAAGTGGCCAGCACAATTTTGACCCCGCAGGCTGATGCTAGAGTTAAGGTCCCAACCCTAACTATGCCTCTTCCTCCTGTGTGTCACCACAGAATTTACAAACATAAACTTAACATAGGGAAGAATTGCCACAGATCAAATAGCATACCCTGTTAGGTAGTGAGTTCCAGGTCCATGGAGGCATTCAAGGAGGGGGTAAAAGGAAGCAGGTGCCCTTCACTTGGAGTCTGTGTTTTGATTTTCTGTAATCTGAGTCAGGGACAGGCTCTCAATAGAAAAAGAGTGAGTGTCTTATGGAAAAACTGTGGTGTAGATTGAGCTTGCTTTTGGGATCCCCCGGCTACTTTTCTGGCTTCTCTGAAAACTCCCTGTGTGTGTGCAGTGCCTTCAACTTCACTAAAGACTGTCACACTCACTGTCTCCTTGATCCTCATGGCAGCTCTGTGAGGTCGCAGAGTAGGTGTCACTTTTGTTCTCTCTGTCCTCAGCGAGGAAACTGAGGCTCAGAAAGGCCTGGGACTTGTAGTGTGGATGGCGTGAATGGGGAGAAATGAAGGTGTGAGCTGTGTGAGGAAGCAGGTGAGAGGGGAGAGCACACCCAGCAGCTTGTCCACACCGGGGGAAGCTCACAGCCGCGCGCTTCCTCTCTGAGTCGTCCTGGGACCTGGAAGGAGGGGTCTCCCCATGCAAGGCCTCTACCCTTAGCTCCTTCCTCCTGCGTCTGAGACATCTACACCACCCCTCCCTCCTTCCCGTGCCCTGACTTCTCCGATCTACAGGTTTGGAAAACTCCTTCTTGATAAAAACTCACGCCCTCATTTATTTCCTCACCAAAACCCAGCCCCACCTTTGGAACCAAACCGCCTCCGTAGCAAAACCTCCGGGTCTTTTCTGCCCCTCGGGACCTGGAGCTTGCACTGACTTACAGGATGGTCGGTCACTGAGGATGCAGAACCAGCCTTGCCAGGCATCGATTGAGGACTCCGAGCCCACCAGGGGCATTTCCAGGGACCCATGGCCGAGATGAGAGCCCGCCCCAGCCCATCCCAGCCATCCTCTTTCAGGTTCCTCTGTAAGGCCCGTCTTATAGCTCTTAGTTCTGGAGGATGAAAGGCCAGGGCTGCCCAGGGCCTAAGTGGGTCTGTCTACGCTTCCTTTACTGGGTGGTCCTGGAATGAGCACCACCCCACCCCGAGGGGAGAGAAAGCTGGCCTGGCCCGCAGTCCTCCGTGCCCAAGGCCACATGCTCAGCTGCGCAAGCAATCACGGAGCCCAGGGACTTCCAAGTGTGTGGGGACCACGTGAGCAAGACATCTCCTTGGAGCTTCACACCCAGACGCAGTGGGTGCCGTTATGGCTCCGGAATCACCGCCTACTCTCTGTGCAAGTCCCGGGCCTTTCTGAGCCTCTGGGTTTGTAACTGCTTGGACCTGCTTCTCCAGCTCAGGGAACATAGGAGGATGTTTGCCTCAGGTGTTTCTAGGCCTCACCCATTAAACCATCTAAGACCCCCAGGGATTTACTCAGAAACAGAAAGTCACATTAGGAAGGAAGCTGGCCTGGTTGTGCAGACTGACAAACACACCTGCAACCACCTGATTCTCTGCACAGCCAGCCCCAGGCCCGAACACCCAAACCTTCCTTCAGGGCAGCTGCTGCCTCTGTGCAGGCTCCTGCCTCCAGCCCCTCCCGGGGCTCAAGTCACCGTTTGCTTCCTTCCCTCCCCAGGGTCACTTTCCTTTAGGGACGCCTTGGTGTCTTTTTCTGTAAGAAGACCTTGGTTTGGTCCGTCTTAAACGGTCGCTTACACCTCACCAGAACGTGCCCCAGTACCGTGCTGGTCGGCGCCCCCTCTCGCCAGCCTTGTACTTTGGATCTTTGTTAATCCGACACGTGGAAAAAGAGAACCTGATGATGTTAATTCCCATAAATTGACCTTCACGTACGTGTTGTCATTTTCATTCTGCTCCCTGTATTCTTTCCACTGGGTGTCCATCTTTTGAGTTTCATGCAATATTTGTCTGCTAATTCAACTCTTGAACTTTGATGATGCAGGAACTGGATGTTTCCTTCGTCACAGGTGCTGAACTCTCTTCATTGTCCTCATCCTGGGGCTGTTGTCTAATTCTACTAACGCTGGGTTTTGCTGATAAAAAGGAGAGAGTGGATTCGGGGAGGCACGTGGCTGTGAAGAGGCCAGGAGCAGGTGTGTCCCTGAGACAGGGGCTGCCACCGTGCCAGGCTCCCGGGTGTCCTGGGGCCACTCACACAGCTGACAGGAGCCAGAGGGGACATCTTTGGGAATTGTGAGAACTAGGCATTAAATACAGCCATTGTAAAGATTAGCTTATATAAAATTACAATTAATGTATGAAAAGGAAAGGTTGCAAGTGCTCAAAATGCGTAACTTCTTAAATACTTACTCCGTAGGGTAAAATACAGTGTTCTGTGTAACAGCGTTCTGCCCGGCGACACTTCCCAACCTTTAGTAAAGTCACGCTGATGACTGGAGACTGACCACAGTGTGCTTATACCATGGAAACCGGCAGACATTAACAATCAGAGTTTTCTTTCATGTTTTGAGAGCTGGTTGTTAAGCATTTGCTAGCACCCTGCTGGCTGGAGTCAGTGGCCTGACTCAAGGAGGTGGGCTCCAGACCAGCCAGGACTTAAGCAGGTTGCTGCAGCCCTGGCATGGGAGACAAGCCCGAAGGAGAGTGTCACCCAGAGCAGCTGACTGTACTGTGCGTGGAAGGGCTGGTGGACCCCCCTAGGGCCTGGGCCATCCTGGTCTTATATTATCAGGGGCACCGATGCCTGTGGGTATCCAGGTGGGGAACCAGGGAGGGTGAATGTCATTCGGCTCACGGAGCACCATGGATGAGGACAGACCCCCATGACTGTGGGCAGGACCCAGAACAATAGTCTCACCTCCTTTCAGTAGTGACTGCTGCCAGGCACTGCGCCAGAGGGTTGCAGGCCGTATCCGACTCTTCCTCGCATCAGCCAGGTGGGGCAGGAGTGACCATCCACCGTCTGTCTCTGGGAAATCAAAGGTGCATAGATGGTCAGGTCTTTCTCCAAAGCCACCCTTGAACTCAAGGAGGGCCCACAAAGAAGCCAGCCTCTCAGCAAACAGCTGCTGCTGTGTCACTTCCCAGAGGGTTTCCAAGGGCAGGGCCGCATCAGGAGGTCAGCCACAGGGCTGCGCAGGTGCACAGGCGGGGCCCAGAGCCCTGCAGCCCTGGGAGGAGCAGAGCCCGGGCCCTCTGGCCGCCCCGAGAGGAGCTTACGTTTAGTGTGAGCATTCAGGTCCCGTTCCTTAGTCTCTGCTCTGTTTCCTAAAATGCTGGCTCTTCAGCCAGAGCGTGCACTGAGATTACCATCCGAATTTGCTCGAGGAGGAGACACCAGCGTCAGGGTGCTACAACTGGATGAGCCGAAAAACGCCCTCAGGGCCGCCCTGGGGCAAAGTCCTGCTGGAGACGAGAGCAGGGGAGCCTCCGAGGGGCCAGCTAGAGGAATCCAGGACCAGCCATTTCTTGAGCACATTTGGGGAGAAAAATGGAGCTCTCTTACTCTCACAGCCGCAGTTTCCTTCCCTTTAAAAGGAGACTAAAGATAGGAGGCGCTTCGTAAGGAGTCGTTAGGATTCGCTGCAATCGTGCAGGGGATGCTCTCGGAAAAGCCCTTGTGTAGACCAGGCGCTCGACAAATAATGGTATTAATATTAATTTTTAATTGCTTTTATTATTGTTAAAATGAGTGTTAAGACAAGGTCTCTGGAATTTGATCTGCAGGAGAAATAAAACCCCGTGGATCAAAGTTGTCTGCAAAGTGCTCTTTCCTTCTGATTGCCGGCCCGGAGCCTGGGAGGCTGGGGGAATTGTGCTGACGGGTCGTCCTGTGGAAGCGTCCGTCGATATCTGAGGGTCCAGCTGTCTGGCTCCAGGCTGCTCTCGGGCTGTGTCGCACTCGCCAGAGCTCCTTGGGCAGGCAGGTGTCCTGCTCTCTGGGGAGCCCAGGGCAATTAGGAGGCTAGGCCATTGCACTGCAGAGGTGCAGCTGCAGGACCGACTGCCGGACGGCTCTGCAAGAAGAGGCGGGGGCGACGGAGGGGTCCAGGGACGTCTGGGAGGGCAGGAAACTGAAGGGCAGCACGGCTGACTGCCAAAAACGTTTTGCCAGTGGAGGCCGGCAGCCTGGATTAAAATACTTCTGGAAAGTGGTCTTGGTTTGGGAAGAGTTTGTGGGGCTGGAACAATCTAGATTAGGTGGCATAAGGTAACGAAGAGCGTGCAAGCATTCATCCACTAAGCAAGTATGTATGGAGCACTGCTCTGAATCAGGGACCACGACACCCAGTGAACAAGAGAAATTCCTGTGCCTCGACAGACTTACGGACAATGAGCAGAGTAAACAATAAAATTCAGATCGTGTTGGATGTCGCATTGAAAACAACGCTCTGGGGAAAAGAAAAGCCAGAAAGCAACCAGGGAGCCCCTTAGCTTGTGGCCCCATGGCAGGTTGCTTCACTCCACTTCCTTCTCCACAAACACGGGGGTAATGAAGTGATGGCCTCGGGCAGTTGCTGGGCGGGTTAGTGGGATGCCCCGGTTCAGCCGGGGCCTGGTACACAGTGGACGCTCACACCCGAAGCTGGTTTTTATCTAGTTGTAAGAACAGCCACCTCTCCCCTTTTCTGTCCGTGCCGCAAAGACACATAAGCACACACACAGGCAATGTGCTTTACCACGAATGATCACGGACTACTGAAGCGCAGGGCTTTCTCAGCAGGAGGGATGGCTGCGCCACTCGACCAATTTTTGTTTTCTTGCATCTGTCGGTGGCATCTGGTGGGCCTTCCAAATATTCCCACCTCTCAACGCTGAGTACAGTGAAAGGACCCACTTCCGTTATTCCAAAGCTTCTGGTGGGGGGGTCCCTTGTGTCTCAGGCTCCCTGATGTTGAGGGGGTCTGCCCAATGTTCTGAACATGCTGACCGGCGTCCAACCCAGCCGGTGAGCACTGAGGATGGGAGATGAAGGCAAACGGTGACTTCTGGAGATGGGAACTCAGACGGAGCTGTTTTATAATTATCCAATTAGTGTTTCCTCATCTCCGGCAAAGTGCATGTATAACTCCAAAATTAAGGCAGGAATGTAAAACAAGGAAATACATTATTTCACTCCCTTAAGCACCCCCCGCCATATGTACATGTTTGCAAAGATTCCGCTTCACTGAACTTTCCTGGCAACCCATCACTTCTCGGATCCTATGGGGTCCCCAGAGGAGCCCTTGCGGGTCGCTGTTTAAATGAGGAGAAAATTGGTTATAAATCAACTTAATTTTCAAAGATATTAATCCAAGGAGAACCTGCTTTCGTGTGAGATGGTGGCTCCATTAAGAAAAAAGAAATGTGTCTCTTAAGTCAGGTCATAGAAACATTTTAAATTGTGGCAATATGACATTTTTAAAAATGTTTTCCCCAAACCCACTCCCTTCTTGGTTTTCATCTATCTCATCCGTTTGGCATAACAAGGAAATACTGCATGCTGCAGGAAAATGGCAGAAGCAGCGTTTATGTGTTTAGAACACCTCTGACCCCCTGCTCCTTTCTTCTGCCCGCAGGGTGAAGGCCCTCATTCCCAGGGTGGCCCTCTGGGCGGAGGGCACGGATAGGTCACAGCCACTGAGAGCGTGTTCCCGCACTGTGCTGGAGGCGCCCTGACCTCCACCCTCTGCTTGGCAGGGTGGGGAGACTGAGGCTGCCCAACTCCTCTGGGAGTGACAGAGTGGACACCCGGCACCCATCCCCTGATGGACCAGCCCTGTCCTGGGGGAAAGGGTGCCTGGGGCTGGGAGCCACATACAGCGGGGAGAGTGAGAAGCTTGTTTGCAGAGTGATCAGTGAACAGAGGTTTTATCTGAGCTGGAAATGTGTTAATTATGCACATGGATTTCCAAGAAGTGATTCTGGTGCCCTTGGGCTAAAGATGGCGTCTGCTCTGAGCTCTAACACATGTCTGAAACTCTTGATTGCACAGCCTTTCATACTGAATTTCCAATATTTTCTTTTATTTATGTACTTATATGACTTTTTTCTAATTTTAAAAGAAACTCACATTTTTACATACATTTTGGAAAATGCAGGGATTATTAAGAAGAAAACTGAAGTCTCTGGTACTCGTTCCTCCGTGCCTCCTCTCGGCCCCTCCCCCAGCACTTGGGCTGCTCGCTCGTGTCCATGTGTGCACAACACAAGACTGAGACAATCCTTCATTCACCCATTTCTAGATTGCTTTTTCCCTTGTTTTCGTAGAGCATGAGCATTTCCCACATTCTCAAAGTATTTTTTGAGAATTTGTTAATCGTTTCATACCCCATCATGTGGCTGTTGCATAATTTTTTACAACTGGTCTCTTACTGTAGATGATTTCAGCTGTATGAAAATTTTCATTGTGGCAACCACGTTGTAAGGCACATCCTTGTACATAAGTCTCTGGCCATGCCCTTTGGGTAAATCCAATGATGCTTTAGATGGAGTGACATTGACCGCCCCTCGGGGCTCAGGGACTGGACACAGGGAAACGTGGCCTGAACTCCCTGCTGAGGCAGATGTTACTCACCCTATAAGGGGGCCTCGTTCCTGCCTGAAGGGCTGGGACTGTGGCTCAGCCCACAAATGATGCTGGAGAGAGAGAAGGATTTCTGAAATGCCCACGCTGCCTTTGGTTTCAGACAGTCCCAGCAGCATGGCGCTGGATTCCAGATGTGTAACAGCACAAAGAATAGGCTGGAAACTGGCACCATCAATTTCTAACTGAAAGGAAAACTAATGATCCCAAATAAAACCTACGTCATTTAAAATGTTCTGTTTTCTCTTCCAGCTTTGTGGTTTGTGCTGCTGATGAGACTGAGAGACTTCAGGACAGAGGATGAGGACACAGCAAAATCACTTAAAATCCATTAGGAAAAGGCAGGCTCTCAGGGCTGCCCAGCTATGGGTCCAGGGCCAGTCCGTCTGGCTCAGCTGTGTGACGTGGGTGTCCCGGGCCCACCAGAACTGCTGGAGGAACACGGGCCGTTTGGGGTCAGATAACACAACTATTTGGGCAGAATGTGACCCCAGAGCTCAAGGACAGAGCATCTTGATAGAAGTGCCATTTCTGGAAGACTGTGTTTCTTGGGACTAAACTTTGAAAGAGTGATTCCCCAGGAGTGAGGGGCTGGCAGGAAGCGGCTGACGTCACAAGGACAGGTCCTTCTCTTTGGGGTCTGTGGTTTGCAAGTGGCTCAAGAGAAAGGTGAATTTATGATAAGGACCCAAGGAGATGCTCTGGAATCCAAGGATAGGAAGATACAGCATCTTGTGAAGGAATGCAACTAGGAGGGGAATCTAGCAGGAATCTGGCAGGAACCTCCCCCCGCTCCAATGTTTTTCTTTGCTTCTCCATGTGTATGGGGCCAAACCTGACTCCCTCGAAGTCCTCTTCTTTACCTGCCATTGGATTAAGCCACGGGCAGGGATGGACTGCCTCCTTTCTGGCTCAATTTTGTGTTCTACAGAGGGATGCACAGATGGCTCAGGGTGGACCAGTGACCACTGTGCTTCCATACCCTGTGGCCGGGGCGACAGACATGGCTCCTCACACTCCTCTTTGCCTCTTTAAATCTCCATGCTCCAGAGTTCTAGAAGGCCTGATGCACGGGAGTAGCCTGCTGGCATGTTGGCCTCGGTCTCCCACTGGGGCCTGTTTCACTCTCCCCAAACCTTCTACAAGAGCAGAAAGCTCAGACCTGGACCACCCTAGCTTCTCAGAACCCACACAGCTGAGGCGCTGCGGCCGCAGCAAGTGTCCAGCCCTTCGAGGTGCGGCTGTAGCTGAGAGGGTGCTGCTCTTCTTCAGACGGTGCCTGGAAACACTGCCCCCAGCCTGGAGCCCCCGCTCTCCTTCGTCCCTCCCTGGTAATGGCCCATTTGAACATAGCGGCGTATATGGATGGTGGCTACACAAAAGGTATCATTAAGTGTGATTGAAAATCAAACTGCTATTTCATTAATAGACCCATTATCAGGGAATCCAGTGGCGCTCACACACCTGCGTGCTGTTACTATAGATACCCCTTTCCTTGGTTGCTCTTCAGCACAAATCGTTGGCACAGCGTCCCCTGGCTTTGCACACTGGTGAGGGTTCTTTGATAGACATAATTATCCCAGGTATGCTAGATGATCTTTATTTGAATGCTTTGAATTGATGAAAAATGCTGCAAATTCAGATTGTAGAGGGAAAAAAGAACAGTGTCATTCACATCGTACCAGGTATTATTATTCCTTAAAAAAATTAAAACCAACTGGGAAATTATCCGTTCCTGTTCACAGAGGTAGCATGCTCTCATATGGAAGGAGCTGCACAGATGGGATCACACTCGGCTCCCCTGAAAACCCGGGAGTCACGACCGCCTGAGACGGGCGCTGAGGCCCTGGGAGCAGCTCTGATGACGTGGGGGCCGATGAGGCCGAGCGTGAGATGCCGGACAGAACACCAGAGGACAAGACGCCCTGACGACCAGAGCTGGGCTGCCATAAAATATTTATGGAGAAAATTACTTCTTAATGTTCTCTCTTTCCAGGTCTACAGAAAATAAGCCACGTTGGGCCCAGAAATGTAGATGATGAGATCGCCTCAGCGATTGGACAGAACGGCAATTATCAGCGAAGCCCGGCCCGCAGTTCCGCATGTGACCAGATTGCGTGCATTGGCGCTCCCCTTCAGGGGATCTGCTCTCTCCCCCTGCGTGGGGATGCTGGGCCAGCAAAAGGGAGGAAAAACAAGGGAGTGTCCTTTTCTCTTCTGGGGTGTTAGAGTCAAAGCCACACGGCCTATGAGGGAGTTGTTCTTGGCTCAGGTGTGCCCCAAAGGGCAACACGTGGTTCTAAAGGGAGACGAGGAGGATCCACGTCAGGCTGGCAGAGGTGATGGATTACGACTCTGCTGCCCTCTGACGGTGGCGTGCCAGGACTGACTGCTGACCTGGGCCTGCAGAGCAGCGGGCGAAAGGCGAGGCGTCAGCCCCTCTCCCTCACGCCCATTGGAGAGCACAAGCAGGACGTCGCATGCCTTGAAATCATGCTAGATGTCCATTGATACCCCAGAGATTAACTTAAGTTACTGCCTCATTCCAAGACGCGTGGAACAGCAACAAGCCAGCGCGTTGGCCTCCCTTTGTGGAGAACTTCGATATTTTATCTCTGACGGCATTAGAGTCTAGAAGGTCGTGGACTGTGAGGGCGAAGACTCCAGTCTGTTACGTGGGGGAAGGACACTCAGAACTGCAAACTGCACCCCTGGTGGAGCGTTGTGTCGGGGTGACAGTGTCGCGTGGGTGGAGGCTGGCTGAAATTGCTCATCACCTGGCTGTCAGCGCCTCTTCTCTGCTCCGGGGTTGGGGGTCATGCTGATGGCTGCAAATCCGCCACAGTGAGGGAGTATTTACACCATGGCAATTGACAAAAGCTGCATATCAGAGCTCACCCCTCGCCCCCCAGAAATCTGGTTGTTAAACATTTCCCGACGCACCACTGATTGCAGAGATACAGTGAGGCACAAAACCAATATTTTCAGGGATCTTCCTCAGGCAGACCCCGTGTTTGCACTTCCCAAGTTGTTACCTTTAATCTCAATGAAGGCTTCCGTCTGGGAGACGGCCATTCATGTCCCACTGTCCAGATGAGGACGCTGAGGTTCAGAGGGGCTGGGAGAGCTGCCGGGCGGCAGGCAGGAAGAGTCAGGGTTTAAACGAAGCTTTAGGTGGGGTCCTGGTGCTGGGTTCCCCGTGGAGCTAGCCCTGTGCTGGGATCGTGTGCACGCGTCCTTGAGGGCACCTTTGAGCTGCACCTCCTCTGTGCTGGGGTGCCACCCAGAACCTCCGCCCCAGGGCTCTAAAGAGAGTGGCTCTCCCCTTGTCCCCACCTGCTCACAGTTGGGCCTGGATGCTCATCATGGAGAAGCTAAAACCCAGTAACCTTGTCCATCGATGTTCCTTGTCTGTTGATGGTCGTCTACGGCAAACCTCTTGTGTAAAGGGCCAGAGAGCACGTATTTTCAGTTTTGAAGCTGTAGGTCTCTGTCGTGACTACTCCACTCTGCTATCACGGAGTGAGAGCAGCCACAGAGGTAAACAAACAGATGTGGCCATGTTCCAAGAAAGAGTTTTTACTTGCAAAAAAAAAAAAAAAAGGCAGGCCAAATTTTGCCTGCAGGCCTTAGATTACGGAATCCTGCGTTAGACAATAACGTAGGGCACCAAAATTCAAACGCATTCATTGCATCTGTGGAGCTCAATGAAGTTTCTGTTTCTCCATGTTGAAGGAAAACAAGGGACTTGTAAACAATTTTCTTTCGAAATTTCCTCCCTCTTCCACTGAATACGAAAGTCAGTGTCACTGGAGGTGAAGTCTCCTCTGATTTAGACAATCGACTAGGACCTTTTCAATCATTTATTCAGCAAATGTCTACTTAGTGCCCAGCCTGTGCAGCGCGCTGTGCGGGGTGCTGAGGATAAAGGGCAAGAGGACATGCAGGCAGGAGCTGGGATGGGGTGAAGATGCGGCTGGTGACTGCGGAAGATGTCCAGGTCAGTGAGCTCGCTCTGCCTGAGAACGCCGAGTCCCCCACCCGGTGGGCTGCAGAACACAGCGATGTCCACTGCTTCCAGCTCTCTATCGCCGGCTCCGTGCGGGTTTCTGTTCTCGGGACCTGGCTGTTCAGTTTTCCCTCTGTTTCTGTCCCTCTGAGTAACCACAGCGCCTCATAAATTCCATCCTTCTTTCTATATTTTTGGATTCTAGCAGGCAGCTTTCGTTTCTGTAGTTTCCATCACTACCAGAGAACCCCACCTGGAATAAAGGACCAGCGTCACAGATCTTTCTTCCAAGCTGCACTAAACACATAATAGTTACTCACTCAATTCCTTCCCAGTGACTGATGGATATTAAATAAGCATTATCAGGGGCAGGAAAAGTCAATACAAATGACGATCCCAGACCCATAGCTCCCTGAATGTCGTATACCGTGTTGTTGCCTTTTTATTGTATCTCCCGGTAGAAAATGAACACCGCAGTGTGACTTCCATGGTGAAAGGGCTGGTGGCATCTCACAGGCTTGCCGACTCCACCCGTGAACCTTTTCATTCCCATTGGCCACTTCAGGGATCACTTCTTGCAACTTGTAAACCAAGCATGCATTTCTGGCCAACTCGTTTCCAGGGAGTGCATTGGGATAGTTCTCTAACAGATGCATTGAGAAGGAAGTCTCACAGAGTCTAGTGAGACTTGTTTCACAGAACGACTGGTGGTTTGAATTTCTGCAGCGAAGAATGGAGAAAAGAAGCAACATGATGTTCAGAACAAAGGTGGTAGGCCGGATCCTATTCCAACTGTCATTTCAAAAATAAAATTGGTGTCTGGGAGGTGAACTTGGCTGAGACCAAGCTGGCAGCTGCCTTTGAGAAGAGAACATGCCGGGGGAAGGGTTAGCAGTTAGGCCTTGGCATCTGATGGCTGTTTTTCAAAGAAGGGGTGGACATGAGGCCTTTCTGTCGCATCTTGTGGTGTCAGCTCTGCTCCTCTCTTACAGGACAGAGTTAGAATCCAGAGAAGGCAGGTCCATTTGATTTTCCTGGAGATTCCCAACTCTATGGCCAAATGGATCATCTTGGTCAGTCGCCTTATCTCTCATCTACCCCCAAATGGTGCTGGGATTCCATCTTTTAAAAGCCTAAGCTGGTGTCTCCCCAGCTCTGTAAACAGCTCTGCTACTGGATTTGGTTGATTCCCCTCCTAACCAACTGCCTCTCAGCAGCCCACTGCTGTTGCCCAGCTCTCTCCCAAGCTGTGGCAACAGCTACCCGTCGGGCATCCTTGACTCCAAACTGCTCTTCACAGAACACGCAGAAGGTTCTGTCAAAGCGTGGAACTGGCCCATGTCACTCCCTTTCTTAAAATTCCTCCTGATGCCCCCTGTAGTTATAGGGCCCTCCCAGTATCTGGCCTTGGTACCCTCCCAGCATCATCTCCTCCCTTCCTTCCCTCCCTCTCTCAACCATTGCCCCAGTGAGACTAAACTTCCTTGTAGGTTGCTGACATCACCCTTCTTTATATTCCTTCTGGGCCCCGGCAAAGGCAGCATGCCTTCCTATCTCCTCTGGAGAGCCCCTTCCCACCTCTCCGGGCTCAGCTCAGATGTCCCTTCCCTTTACTAGGAAGTGTTCCCCTGTTCCCTGAGGCCGGGGGAGGAACCCCACCTCCTGATGCACCTTGGAGACATAACAGATGCTGTTGGTGCCACACCCACATCTCCTCCCCGCTTGTAGCATGACCTGCTTCTACCAGCATCTGCATCTCTTTGTCCAGGGCCTTCTCTGGCTACGCAGCCCTCTCTGCCCTGCACAGCGCCCACCTCTGTGCCCAGCAGGCTGGAAGGACCAGAGAATTAATGCTGCCCAGGCGCAGCCCTCAGTCAGCCGATCTCCTCAGCTCCCTCCACCCTCACGTGGGACGACTCTGAGGTGCAGGTTTTTTGTTGGCTCCCAGAGGTCTCCAGTGGGATTAACTCCAGTGTCTCCTGGTGGCAGCTGGCTTAATGACACACCTTATTGTCTTCCTTCCCTTCCCCATCTCACTTCTTCACTCCCCTGCTGGGGTTCCTGGGACTTCCTCCCAAATAAACTTGCATTTGAATCCTTGTCTCAGGTTCTGCTTCTGGGGGAACCTAAAGGAAGGTAGGGACCCTCATCATGCTGTATAGCTCCCGCTCTAAGCCTCATTGGATGGGTGAGCTCCGTGAGGCTCCATGACGAGTCTTGCCCACATCTTGAATATTGTAGCCCCCGTCTAGGGCACACTGCCTGGCACAGGGCAAGGCTGCAGTAAACGTGTATTGAATGAAAGCAGGCAGGCATGCTTGCTCAGCTCATTGCTCAGCCCACCAGAAAATGGAAGGATGTTGGTTGGCGTCTGGCTTGGGGCCCAATGGTGCCCGATGGTTTGAGGTAGGAGAAACAGTGGCGGGCCTTGCTGCCTTACTTTCTCTTCCTTTAAGGCTGTGTGTGATGCAGTCGGCCTTTCATGGGACTTCCCAAGTGCTGGGGGTGAGTGGACGCTTGTCTTTAAAGCACACGAGTGATCTTTACCCTTTTCTTGCTAGAGAAATTCACAAGCTCCTCGGCGTTTGGGACCCCTGTTAGAAAGACGCATGTGCAGCCAGGTGTTCCTGACGGCTTTGATGAAGTTGGGAATGGTACCTCACCGGCAAGATGAGGCCCCCACCAAAAAAAGCGAAACTGTGAGATGTTCTTTCCTTCTTCCTTTCTGCTTTAGATCTCTATTGTAGTATTTTTTTTTTTAAATAAGGCTATTTATTGGCTGAAATCCTTAGCACAACTTTCTCCCTTTATTAATAATTACTCATTACTATAGAAACGGTACCCAAACGAACAGAAATTACTCAGAATTTTCTTTTGTCAAAGTTCACTCATAAGATTGGGCGCTGGAGTGAATCCCCAGGAATACTTGGAAAATTGTACAATTATCTACAAAGTGTACTAATGGTGGTAAAGCAAATGGCTTTTCAATTCTTGTGCCGTCCTTGACCTCTTAGCACAAATAATTCCAGAAAGGGAGGCTGCAGCCACTTTCTCACTGATGGGGAGGGGTAACTGCTGTGAGATTTGAGGCTGTTTCAGAGAATTCCAGATAATGAATTCTCTGAAATAGAAAAGAGCGATACACGGAGAAGGATGGGGAGACGGATCAAAGTGCGGCCGGTCAGTCGCTCGAGAAAGTTTGAAGTCTGTCTGGTTTGGGGAACATTGTTATCGGGACAAATGGAAGGGCCCTCAAAAGTTTACCCCTTTTTTCTGTTCTCGGGGACGCGGCTGGAGGAACCAGGGAGGGGGTCTCTAAGCCTCACAGTGGTCCAGGTGACCTCTGCCTGGAAAGGCGTGGGACTGGATGGAACCCAGAAAGTGTCAGCAGCCAGCACGGCCCTCCTAGTCCGCGAGCAGAATTCTAGCGGACAAATGGGCTTAGCAGACCATAACCAGGACTTCATACACCCTGAGGAAAGAAAGGGAAAAAAGAAAATCAGAACTTCCTAAATTTATAAACCTTTATTTCAGAACACCTTCCCGCTCACAGCGACATCTGGGACTCACGTTGAGTTACACAATCTCCATGCTCGGCTGGGTGATCGCAATGGTCCAGAAACTGGAAGTTAGAAAGTATTATTTTAAGTTGTTGATAGTGATGAAGACGGTAATAACCACCATTGATGTAGGGCCATTTCGTGTCCAGAGCACCCGGTGTCCCACGCATCCTTTGGTCACTGTAACCGGTGGAGGACACCATCTTAGTGGTGAGGGAATGGAATGATTTGCTGAAGGTGATTCGGTCTTTATCATTATTGATCAAAAATTGATATTCTATTATTAATAGTTGGGAGGTTTCCTTTCATATCACAAAATGTTCCTATTAATGTCAGATACAAATTGTGGTCATTTTCAAATTTGAGAAATCTCTTGTCAAGTTTACTTCACATGTGAAAGATAAGATTTGGAAGCAGTTTCTGCAGATGAGCATCTGGCCCCTCGAGTTTCTCCTTGACGGTCCCTATGCTTCTGGTGTCTGGCTCCTGAGCAATTGTTCACATCACAATAGAACTCCTGGATTTGCCATCCTGGGTCAAAATGTTGAGTGCGTTGCTAAGGGGGGCGGGACAGACACATTCCTGGAAGCAGCCCTATCCTGGACTGGCCAGCAGCAACTTACCTGGAGGGGAGAAACACAACAGTGTGGACCAGCACCAGTCAAAATATCACATTTTTGCAAATTTTACAAAAATGTTCGACTATGTGAACATATTGTTGGGGTTCCTCGTAGGGCCCTGGGAGGCACCCGTGCAAGCGAGAGTTCTGAACGTTTCAGCTCCACCAGATTCAGAGGAAGTCCACTCTCCTTGGATGGTAATGGTACTGGGAAGGAAGTGGGCAGGAGGTCTGGGCTTCAGCCAAACACGGCCCATTGTTTCTCCTGGGATGGAGACAGGACCAAACAAAGAAAAGCAGGTCGTCGCTGTTCCTGGTTTAGGAAATGGCAGCAATTCTTGATTGGGCATAAAAACCAGAGACCATCTGCTCATCCCCAAATAGGTACGTACAAACTCTGATTCTTCCATCACAGGAATTTGAGGCGGTGCCTGGAACTGGGGATTGGAATGGGCACTGGCTGTGGAAGGGCACAGGGATCTTTCTGGGGGTGATGGAACCACACTAAATTGGACTGGAATGGTGGTTGCACAACTCTGTAAGTGTGTTAAAAGTCATTGAGTCACTCACTCAAAATGGCGAATTGTATGGGATATAAGTTGTACCCCAATACAGCTATTAAAAATAATTTGAGGAAAAATAATACTGGTCATTCCAGCTTCACTGAGCATTTCTCCAGATGTGCAGGGACCACCAGTGTGTTTTTCTGACTCTTGGTTTCCTGCACCCGCCCTGCCTCACTGAGCAGACGCCCAGATGTGCAGCTGGGTGTGCACGGTTTCAAGAGCCCCGGATGACACAGATTTGCACCAGCGTTTGAGAACTGGCTCCGCGCCTGTGAATCGGTCAAGACGGCTGCAAACCAACAGCTTGTGCTGGGTCCACCCACAGGTCATCCCACAGCTTTGTCACCCCACCGCTTGGGGGTTACATGACTATGGGTCAGGAGATGCTCCTGATGAAGGCCACCTGCACTTTGATGCCCTGAGACTGAGCGCCTCCCTGTGTTTGGCACCCTGGCCATGTCTCTACATCACCGTATGACGACTTCACCTGCTCGCCTCTCTTGCTCAGGACTTCCAGAAGGCACTGGTCGTAACTAGATGCTGCTTTAGCAATTTGGACATGCAGATTTGGAGCAATTGGGACCCCCAAACGAAGGAATGTTACCGAGTTCCTGGGAGAAACATTTTCCTTTCAAAATAAGAAGAGAAGGGGAGAAACACCACTGGGCAGAGTTTCAGGGGACTTTTTTCCAGCACTTTCCTCCAGACACTTGAGGCTGCGAGCCCCTGCTGAGCCGCTCAAATCAGTTCCAATTGACTGAGTAGTTTACAGTAAATAGTTTGGACAAGTGGGAGAGGAAGTTAATTTATCCTCCTTCTGGAACATTTCATTGGATTGGGGGCCTCCTTTTCTTGCACTCCGCCAAGAACTTGGAGAGAGCAGGAGAGGGAAGCCCTGCTTACTGCCCCCTGTGCCGGCCCCTTCGTGCCGCAGTGAGGGAAGGAAGCACCTTCCTGCCCGGGCACCCGCATCTGCCCACGACGATGTAACAGGCAGGCTTTGTTTTATCTTCCGTTTCTTTGCTAGCTCAAAATTCTGCATACTTAGTGAGATAAGTGCAATTTTGTGGGGTGTTGGAGTCCAGAGGGAAATGAGGTGGGACGGGCGGGAAGCCTGGATCTGCTTTCCCTGGAGCAGCAGGAGTTTCTCCATTTGTGTTCTCATGGAGCCGTGGCCTCTGGGGAGAAGGTGAGGCAGGATGGTGCTGGTTGGCGGCCAGTGAGAACGGGCATCAGGGCACCGAGCCTCACCCGGGGTCCACTCCTCCTGTCTGTGCTCTGGTTCCACCTGCAGGTAACCCTGGACGTGAGGTTCATCTCTGAGTGTTATCAGCAGCATGGCCTTGGGCCGGTTATTTAAACTCTCCGAGCCTTCCTCGTCTCGTGTGATAAATGGGGAGCCCGCCACCCAGGGCCAGTGTGAGAATGAGAAGACACAGGCAACTTGCTGAGCACGGCCTTGACCCAAAAGCGGTGCTGAATACCTGATTTGAGTCATTATTGTTATTTGTGTGTTATTATGACGATCATTATTACCTGTGCATTCCAGTTCTTAGCAGGGAGTGAGCCCTCAGTCAATGTCAGACATTACGGTTATTAGTAATTATTATTTCTCGGCCTCACACACGCACACAGGAGCTGTGAGGTGTGAGAAGCCAGTACTGCAGGAAATGGAGGCCGGTCCTGGTGAGCGTGCGGATGGATGGAGGACACAGAGATGCCCTGCTACTCTCCACCACTTGGCTTTAACACCTTCTCCGTCTCCAGGAGGCAGAACAGCATTCGATACGATTCATCAGTGGTTCTCAAAGTGGGCCAGCACCGCCAGGGACTTTCTTAGAAATGCAAGTTATCAGACTGCACCCCAGATCTACTGAGTCAGAAGCTCTAGGGAGGAGCCCCCCAGTGCCTATGTTTGGGAAGCCCTCCTGGTGATGCGGATGCTCCCTCAGCCGGGAGACCCTCTGCTCTGCATCCCTCTCTGCCTGGGGCCCACTGATAAACAAATGCCAGGGGGTCATGGGCAAGGAATGACCAGTTGGAATCCTCTTGGCCCCCAGTGAGGGGAGGACCAGGGCCTGGGGACAAGCTTCAAATCAGAAGTGGCACCTTGAGCTTTGTAAAGAATAGTTAGACCCCTACAGGAGACGGAAAGAACGGGAAAACAAAAGAAGAAAGCCCCCATGGCTGGACGTTCAAGAAAATGTGAGTAAACGGCAGGCTGGGGCGTGTCAGGAGGGGGGTTGGGGAAGCTGAGCTTGCCAAGCAGTGGGCCACTCCCTTGGCAGTTCCCTGTAGGGGACGGCATTTGCTTCTTGCCTTTTTTTCCCTTTGTTTCCTTTCTTTGCTCATTTTTTCTTTCTTCTTTCATTTTTTTCCTAAAACTTTGCTGGCTTGGTACTTTTCTTTTCACTGGACAAAAGAACAGGGAACCAAACGGTAAGTGAAACAGCTCACTGTAACGGATTTGCTCAGTTTCCAGACTTGTATCTTTGTAAATTACCCCCATTTTAAAGACAAAGATTAATGTGTAAAATATACATCAGTAAAGATTATTTTACCTTCAAATATGCTGTGAGGGGAGAAAAAACCTAGCTGTCAAATGCATCTTTTGGGGGCTTAAAGCAGCATTTAAAGCCCTGGGAATGAACGGAAGGACACTGTGCCGCACTGGAATTTAGGGAGATGCAACGTAACAAAAACAGACACCAGTTCACACCAATCAGACTTGCAAAGAGAAAAAAAAATCTGAGAATTCAAGGACGTGGGGAGGCAGGAAGCCAGCCAGTGGGTGGGGTGTCAGTCCTAGGAGAGCAATTTGCAGTTCGAGGACGTCAAGTAAAACAGGAGAGGCAGGGGTCTATAATCAGCACTTCCACACCTGGTGAGACCGAGGATGGAGGAGTTCAAGTTTCCCTGGATTAGGGTGAAACCGTGCCTGTGCCCACAAGGTTGCTGTGGGAAACAAAGTAACTGACGTTTCTGAGCTCGCCCTGCAGAACAGCAGGAGGACGGCTGATAAGAGAGTAAGAGAGTGGCTTGCTGACAGCCCCCTGCCCCCGCGGGACCAAGCAGGAGTACTGAGAAGCTACAATGACCCATTGTCAGCTTTAGACGCCACAGAATAAAACTCCACTGCATACAACACATAGAAGCCCCCGAATTTGCAGATGCAGCCCACAAAGAAATACGAAAGACAGTCGTCTGCGCAGAGGACTCCTAGAACTCAGCCCCAGGGCCACATGCTCCCCCTCTACCAGCTAAAACCCCTGCCTTTTTCCCTTCGAGGAAGTGGATCTGAGTTTTAACTCCCTCGTCTGGCTGACTTTTGATAATAAACCTCTTTCCTTGCCACAAGTCTGGCCTTCCAGTTATTGGCGCTCCTGTTTGGTGGGTAAATGAACCTGTGTTTGTGTTCGGTAACACTAGTACCTAGGCTAGAGGAAAATTTGATGCTGGTCCCGCCAGGGAATGTCTAAGGTGGTCGACCGTAACTTCTTTAGTCAGGGAAAGAGTGGGAGAAACAAACATTCATGGTGAGGGGAGGGGAGAAAGTTGGGACCACTAGACAGGAGTGGTTACGAACAGACTAGGCTATGTACGGCAGCGTGGACAGATGTAAAAACTTAGTAGTCTACTGAGTGGGTGCAGATACAGACAGATTCGTGCAGCACAGTGCACGTTGTGCAAATGACAACACACACACACACACACACACACACACACTATTATATAAAAGCCAGGGGCTACATATCAAAATTGTTACAGAGTTTCCCCTGCAGAGCGAGGGTGAAAGGAAGGAAAATGCTGTGTAGGAATAAAAAGAAATGAAATTCAACATATTTGTAATTGTTTATTTTATTAAAAAATTGAAGTTAACTAATTAACAAAATAAAGGACGAAAGGAAGGAAGGAACAAAGGAAGGTATGTCTTTTTCTGTCCTTCTAGTTTTAACCTGTTTATATCTTAAAATTAAAGTGAATCTCTTAGAGACAGCAGAATTGAGTTTCATTATTTTTACTCCAGTCTGACAACCTCTGGCTTTTAATTCGAAAAGTTTAGTTTGTTTACATGTAATATTATTATTGTTATGATTTCTTTCGTTCTTTTTTTTTTGGTGAGGAAGATTCACCCTGAGCTAAAATCTGTTACCAATCTTCCTCTTTTTTTTTCTTTTGTTTGAGGAAGAGTAGCCCTGAGCTAACATCCGTGCCAGTCTTCCTCTATTCTGCATGTGGGATCTCTCCACAGCATGGCTGATGAGTGGAGTAGGTCCATGCCCGGGATTCAAACCCATAAACCCGGGCCACGAAAGTGGAGAGCGTGGAACGTTAACCACTCAGGAATGGCGCTGGCTCCTATTTTCTATTTCTGTTCTTGTTCTTTTCTCTCCTTCTCTGGTTTCCTTTAGCTTAGGATTTGTTTAATACTCAATTTGATCTCATCTGTTGGCTTTTTAACTATAAATCGTGCTTTTATTTTATTTTGTTATGAATTACAACATTCATCATAACTTATCACAGTTACCTTGAATAAATGTTATAGCACATCAAGCATAATGTAAGAAATTTAAAAAGTACACTTCCACGCACCCCCATCCTTTGCGACATTGTCGTACATTTTACCTTTTATCCATTATAAACTCTATTTTTAAGTTGTTAATTGTCTAGTCAAAATGTCAAGACACGAAAAGAAAAGTCTCATTCATTTGTCTGTGTGTTTACCAGCTCTGATGCTCTTCATTCCTTTTTTAGATTCCATCTTATTATTTATCTCCAGCCTGAAGAACAGCCTTGAGCATTTCCTGGAGTGCATTCCTTCTGGAAATAAATTCCTCATCATGGGGTACCTCAAAACGTCTTTAAATATTTTACCTTTATTTTTCAAGGATATGTTGCTGGGTATAGAAACCTAGGCTAATAGTTCCTTTTTTGTTGAAGATGTCTTTCTGCTGTCTTCTGTCTTGTCTTGTGTCTGATGAGAACCCAGTGCTGAATCTAAACCTGCCAGTTATTCTTCTGACCACTTCTAAAAGTTCCTCCTTACCTTTGGTCTTCACTAATTTGACTTTGATCTGCCTCACTGGGTGTTGTATGTGGGTATGTGTGTGTTTATCCTGCTTGGGGTATACTGAGCTTCTAGAATCTAAAGATTGTTAGTTTTCCTCAAATTTGGAAAAATCTTGTCCACCATTTCTTTACGTCTTCTCTCCCTTTTTGGGATTCCGATTCCATCTCTGTTGGACTATTTCTTATTCTCCACAAGTCAGTAAATCTCTGTTTACTTTTTTCAGGTCTTTTTCCCCCTCTGTGTTTTGTTTGCATAGTTTTAATTTCTTTCTCTTAAAAATCACTGATTTTTTTCCCCTCTGCAGTTCCCATTCTGTGTTAAGTACAGCCAGTGGCTTTTTCATGTCAGACATTGTATTTTCAGTTATAAAATTGTCGTATTTTTCCTTTTTATAGTTTCCATTCTTCCAGTGAGATTCCCCACCTGTATGCTCATTATGTCCATCTTTTACTTTAAACACTTAGACATACTTATGATATGTTTCAAAGTCCTCATCGGATAATTCCAACATTGCATCATCTTTGACTATTGACTGCATTTATCCTGTGTATGGTCACAATTTTCTGTTTCTTTTCAGGTCTAGTAAGTTTTTATTGTATGCTGGACACCGTGGGTGATCCAGCATAGTGAATCTAGACTGTGTGGTCTTCTCTTAAAGACTGGTGAGCCTTGCTCTGCAGGCAGATCAGTCCTGTCCTGTTGAGGCTTGCCTTTAGTCTTTGTTAGGGTGGGTCTGGGGATGGAGTACCTCCAGTCTTAAGCGCTGCCATGCTGGGTCTCAACTGTCTGCACTGCTCAGTGAGGCGTCCCACTCTGTTTACCACACAGCCTTCCAGGAGCCGTTTTGTACTAGGCTTGGCAAAACCTTTCCCTGCACACTCACAGCTTAGTATTCAGCTAAATCCTCAGTGGGATCCAAATAGATTCTGAAGCGCTTTCTCTGCACAGCTCCTTCCCTCCCCTCTGGTACCCACAAATTCCAGCCACTTGAGGGCCCCAAACTCTGATCTCTGTTTCCCCCGTTAGTGAAGCCGCTGTTCTCCATCTTGGTGCTAGTTCCCTCTGAGGCATTTTGTGAAGTGCTGTCGGAAAGAATGCCCAGGCAAATGTAGACCTCAACTCATCTGTTTCTCTCCTTCAGGTTGTGCCTATCACTCAGTGACTGAAAACAGGTGGAGGTGAGCCCAATACCTGTCACTCTGAGGTGGCTAGACTGGAAGCTGCGCCTGTCCCTGAATCTCATTCCCTGGAAGAAGCTGGAACCTCGTGTCGGCTAGCCGCTCACAAGTCTGACTCTAACTGCTGTCAGCGTCATATGGTATTGATGCTTTCTGTACATCGCTGGGCCATGGAAAACTTCCTTAGAGTCAGTTACTGCTTACGTAACACACTGCCTCTTAGAGCAGTGGCACTGAGAGTGTATCCATCATCTAACAAAGGTTTCCTGACCACCTATTATGTGCAAGAGCTGCTTTTGGCCCTGTGGTTATAGCCGTGACGAAGATGGACAAGGCGTTTGTTCTCACCAGAGCTTTTTCTAGTGGGAGACAGATGATACATGCAAAATAAGTTAGAATAGTTCAGATAGTGATAAAGACTAAAGAGAAAACAGTAACGGACAGACTGATGGGGACATGACCGGCACCCAGAACCCCCTGTGCAGGTAGCATCTGAGCTAGATAGTGATTCTCAACCAGGGCAATTTTGTCTCTCCACCCCTGGGACATGTGACAGCGCCTGGAGTCGTTTTTGGTTGTCATAACTAGGTGGGTGCTACTGGCAGCTATGGAGTAGAGGCCAGGGAAGCTGCTAAACATCCGACAACGTACATGACTGCCCCCACCACGGAGAATGATCTTGTCCAAAATGTCAGTGGTGCCCAGGTGGAAAGACTAGGGAGAGAACCTCCCAGTGACCTCGGCACTCTAACCTTTTGTGTCAGGCATGACGTCGGCTTCAGCATAGTGTCAATGAAAATAATCCATAACCAATCTATAAATGAAAATTTGGGTGAGTTTATTCTGAGCTTAAATCTTAGGATTATAACCCGGGAGAGTCTTTCCACAAAGGAACAGAGCACTCCAAAGAAGTGGGGGTA